>NW_007733756.1:32501-43262 GCF_000696425.1 Galeopterus variegatus | reverse complement strand
GCGCCGCCGCGCTCTCAAGCGGCGCACTGTAGCAGTGCGCCACCGGGCCGGCCCACAAGTGACTTTTAAAAGGAGCAGTTTTAGGATTAAAATAAAAGGAAGTTTTCCCCCCACAGGAGGTTAGTAAGCTAAAATAATGAAACACTGGTGTTTTACAGCTGACAAAGCTCTCTGCTTCCATAACCGTCCTCGGTGTGAGTCTAGCAACAACCCTCCAGGGTAAGATGGGCAGGCAGTACTATTTTCGTTGTACAGATGAGGGAACTGTCTCAGAGGTAAAAGTAAATGCCCAAGGTCACACAATTATTAGCGACAAAACCAGAACCTGCAGCCAAGCTGTCTGTTTCTCCCTGTGACTCCCTGTACTTCATCTCTCAAAGACAATGCAAAGCTAACAAGCCTAAAAGTCATGACAGGAGAAAGTGCCTCCGACGCCTGGGTTGTGAGTCGGCTCTCGAGTCTCAGCTGGGACGCTGCTCAGCCTACACTTCCTGCTCACTCATTGGACAGGCCTGGGAGGCCTTTGGAGGGGAGCGGGCCGTGCAGATCTGCAATGGGGCTGAATCATGGCAAGCCCAACTGTTTGGTCAGAAGAGAATGGCGTGGGTGGCATGTCCCAGACAGAAGATGTTTGGCCAGATGGAGACGCGCCTGCACACTTGGATCCGGCTTGGCTTGTTGCCGGATCCCCCCGTGCTGCTCTCTTTTGACTGAATACATGGGTGAGGAGGCCACAGCCAGGGGGCCACATGCAGCTCATGGAGCCCTGGGACCCTTCACGTTGGGGCATGTTCAAGGCTGACCAGGGGCCACAGCCAGCCAGGGTGAGAGGCTGGAGCACCCAGAAGTGCAGATATAATCTAGCTCTTGGGGAGGGAATTTGGAAAGTGATAGCAGTGTGGCAAAGATGCTATTTATACAGCATCCATCTGGTGAGCATTCTGGGTGCTTCCCTTCAGGCACACAACTCAAATACGAGTACAGCAGGTTCTTTGGCTGAAGCTAAGGACTCACTCTGCCATTGCTGAATGGCCTACGAGAGTGTCCTGCCCCAAACCATCCCACTTCCATGGAGGACTATGTAAAATGGCCCTCCCTTTCTCCTCTATAATGGCCATAAGAATTATTAGAACAGCTACCCTTATTCTGTACTCTCTGCTAATCATTTCTAATCTTTATAACAATCTTGCTAAGTAGGTACCATCATACCCATTAGATACGTGAGAAAATCTGCAAAGATTAAGTTATTTACCCAAGGTCTGCCCACGTTGCATGGACCTAGGGCACTAAGGCCAGCTGGGGTGCTGGGGTCCCTCAGGTTGCAGGTGCCAGAGCTGGAGTTGGAATCAGGTCTCTCTAATGTCCAAGCCCAGCCATGCTTGCTCTGTGCCTCACGACCTGCACCCCCAGTTACAATCTCCTCTCTGCTCCCCTCCCAACTTCCCTGAGGCAAAGAACACCTGAAATTCCTCTGCAGAGGGAGCCAAGATGATTGTTGCTTTCAGTGGCCCAGGACTGAGATTTTCATGTGGCTTCAATCCACTGGGATTTATAGGCAGTGTTACCCCATTCGTCTCTGGCAAACCCAACTGCACACTGCGTCTTCACAAAGCCTGACAGAGGCACTGAGAATCAGGAACTCCCCCTCCTGCTACCTCCAGCTCCCTTGACTCTTTCTCTGCCCGTCCTGTTCTTCCTCTAAGCACAGCCTGGCGGTGCCAACAGTGCGGGCATCTGCAGTGAGACCGGGAACACATCTGGCTCCTCCGTGCTCCTTTCAGGGTCCTGTGGGGGCCTCATCAGGGTTTGAAGAAGATCTGGGAAGTCATCTGTGATAAGCATCTCAGCCTGTCTAGGATGGTAAGAAACGAGGGTCAGAAAAAGGATCTCAGAAGGCCCTTGAGTGCATTTATAGACATGAGTGAGAGGAGACAATTATAGATCTGTAAATCTAACCAAATTTGGAAAAATCCCAGGAATAAAACCAAATTTGCTTTAATCTGATGAGTAGGAAGGAGAGGAGGGAAGAGACAGAGGGAGGAGGGAGACAAAGAGCACAGGGAACCAGCATTTCCTCACGGCTCCTATGCATGTCACCCACTGGTGGGTGCTTTGAGACTGGAATGAGAGACAGACTTTGTTTCTAGTTTTGATTCATCAATATATGATGTGTGACTTTTGGGCAAGTCATTTCCCTCTCTGGGCTTTGTGTTTATATCCCAAAATGTGTTGGGGTAGATAATCTCCAAACTCACAGCCAGGCCTATGCAGCCAGCGATATGGAGTCTTCACATTGCTTCCTCCTGCAGAAACTCTGAGTTAACGATGGCAGTCTCCAATGCCTTGTCATTTTACACAGAAGCGCTGGAGTCCCAGAATAAGCATTTGCTCTGGAGTTCCTTGCTGGTGCTGATGGGCTATGCCTCTTGTCTTTTTGTTCTGGCTTGTTATCCTTTCTTCATATCCAGGATGAGGATCTGGCTGGGTGTTGATGGCCACTAGACTAGAAAGGCCATCTGTGTCTTTGTAGATGTGAGCCATCAGCAAGGATAAGGGGGCCTCAGGTGGGTGGAGATCAGGTAGGAGAAGAGGTGGAGAGGAAGAAGGAGATGTGATATGTGGGGTTGCCGAGGATGATGGCTGCCAAGACGTGTGTGTGTAGCAGGTCTTCAGCCAAATCTCCTGGCAAGACCAACTTGCCTAGGAGGATAATATGATTTAGCTGAATGCAATGGACCCAGATAGAAACTGCTGTCAAGGGACTTGAGTTCTAGTCCTGGTTCACCTACGAACTGACACATATCTTTCTCTTTCTCTGCTCTTCTTCAAAATGAGGGGTATGTGGGGGCCTTTTCAATGACACACAGTAGCACCTTGATCACTTACCCTGGCCCCCCACAGAAAACCTAGGGCCACTTAGCATGTCCAGACTGCTTTACCATGATGATGTTCATAGCGCTCAGCTTTCTCTAAGGACCCAAGTAATTATCAGCAGGGGTGTCCATCTTCAAGCCGGCTGCTTTCAGTAGAGCCTCTGCTCTTCAAGGTGACCGGGGTGCTGTGCTAAGCTCGGGCGAGGGCTGCCTCACCTCCTTGACTCTTCTGTGCCACATCTGAGTCCATTTGACTGCTATCTGCAGAATACCTGTTGAGCACATTGCCAATGTGATTCCAGCATCAGCTGGGAATAGAAGGAGACATTCTCTAAGATTCCCCCGAATTCTGAGACTGAGAAACTTAAATCATTTCCAGAATCAGAGGGAAGAGATATAGAAGAGAGAGCAGGATACGGCTTCCAAGAAACCAAGATCATTAGGATCTTTAAAAAAAAAAAAAAAAAAAATATATATATATATATATGGTTAGACCTTCCATGTTTTGTATGTGTGTGTTTTCTTTTTTTAAGTAAAATGTGGTAATGTGTTTTGCAGAACACTGTAGTTGTAGGGCTTCAGAAAGCAAGAAAACAAGCAAAAAGACAGAAAAAGAGGACGGAAGGAGGAAAGGAAGAGAGGGACAGAGGGAGAAAAGAAAGTAACCAAAAAGTTAAAGGAAGAAGAAAATAAGAGAAAGAAGGTTAGAAAAGGAGGAAAGCTCAGGAGGAAGGAAGGAGTGAGGGAAGAAGGGTGGAAGAGCAGCTTGTAGAAAAGGATATAATAAGAAGGCTGAAAATAAAAGATGTAAAGAGGAGAGAGGGGACAAGAAAAGAGGGCAGAAAGAGAAAAAAGAAGAAAGAAGAGGAGAGGGAGGAAAGGAAGCCAGAGAGACCAGCGTGCACTGGAGGACGGGTTTGCAGGCAGCTGCGGTCCTGGCCACCCCCAGGCGCAGGCGGCCGCCCCCTGCCGCGTGGCGCCGTCTGAGGAAGAGCTCCTCTGGCTGTGGAGCTGATCCCGGCTGGCTCTCAGCACCCAGTCCCCGCTGTTCCTGAAGGAGGCTGGAAGAGGAGTAACTCACACTTGTTCCCTTGCCAGTGTGGTGCCCTGAGACATGGGCCGCTGGAGCCCAGATTTGGCTGATGGCTTGCTAACCTCTTGTGCTGCCCAGGCTTGTCCCTGCACTTCAACTTTTCACCGGACATGGAGGGGATGTGGCTGGAATGCTGGTGGGCATTCCGAGCACAGACCTCACATCTCTGTAAAGAGCCCAAAGAGTCTAAGCAAAGTCACAAAATGGTAATGTAGAGACGGTTTTGAGAAGGAAGATTGCAAAGCTCTGGGCAAAGTTCTTTTAGAATCATCTGTATCAGTTTTGTTCAGATTACTTTCATGAACCTCTTTTAAAATTAAAGGATCCTGAGTTTCAGCATTGCACAAACCTGGATGCACATCCCATTTCATCACTTCATCCTGAGTATGTAATTTAACCTTTTTGGCCTCGGTCTTCTTACCTGAAAAATGAGATAACACTCTCAATCTCGTAGGACTGATCTGAGAGTGAGAGACCTGCAGCTGGGTCAGCTGCTTCCTGGTGCACTACCTGGTGCTAGGCAGGTGCTCAGGAGATGTTGGTTCTCAAGACGTTAAGCATCTGATTCCACTTCTTTCTTTATATTACAATTCAGTGAGATGTGCCAAAGCTTATGTTACTATAAAATGACCATTTATTTTAAAAAGCAAAAAGCAAAAAAAAAAAAAAAGGTTTTACATGGCAAATATATTCAGAAGTAGAGATAATGAGCAAGGAAGGAGGTTCCCTGATGTTCATGCATTTGCTGAGTTCGATGGTGTCCCGACATCCTCTATTTGCCACCAACCCTCTGGTTGCTGGCTTTGGTGCCCAGTGCTCTCTGGTACCTCCTGCTCTGCCGCTTACATCTTTCCCCAAATACTTTCCCCATCAAGTTTAACCCCTGCCATTTGTCTTCTTAATGTGTAGTTTTTACTCTATTCCGCACAATTTTTGTTTCCTACCCTGAAACTTGGAAAAATATTTTTGTCTTCTTCTATTTTCTGCCTTTTTTTTTAAAAACCAATTTTCTAAGAAGAATCAGCTGTTCATACCATCTGGTCTAAGTCTCAAGAATTAGAGAAGAGTTTTCAGTGATAAGAAATTTCATCGTTCCTGGCTCAGGTATGCGGGCAAGAATCCAGAGATTTAGAGCACTCTCGCGCTTCCTCCTGTTGGGTTAAGCTGTTGTTTAACACGCGAGCATTGTTTGAAGGTGGTATCTTACAGACACACTAACACACATACGTTCAGGCAGAGAACATACAACAGACTAGGAATGAGGTCAGTCAGACGTCTCACTCCACTTCTTTCACTAACCTGCAGTGGGATGCTAGAACAATTATACAACCCCATAAAGCAGATCATATATTCCAGTTTAATAGATGAGAATACTGAGGGGCAGAGTTGCTATTTTTTTGCTCTTAATACCACATTTTTATTACGTATACCAGCAAACATTCAAATTTAGCATTCCTGGCCCCTGAACAAAGCACTAAAAGTTTAGATTTGAAGGGAGGACTATTCCTGTGGCCGTGTTGTGTCTTTAATTCAAAACCAACCCATTTCGATGCCCTCAGGCCATAGTCCCTGCTCCTACTGGTATGTACCGGGCTCCTCAAAAAAGACAAGTCTGGCATGTCTGTTTCTTTCATACATCCTCATCTCCCCTTTTATATTTGTTATTCAATCAAATACATCTAGAGCCAACCCTGTGCCATACATAATGTAGACATGGGTTAAAGAAGTGGCAAAAACAAACTTGTCTCACATGGAGACTTTACACTGTAGTGAGGGTTTGGGGGAAATGGAATACAAACAAATGATTAAATGAGATAAATTCAGATTGTAATATCAAGAAAATAAACGGGGAGATGTGATTCACAATAATACCAGGGGGTGTAGAGGGCGAAGCTGTCTTAGATCGCTGCTCAGGCCGAAGCTCTCTGAGAGACTGTGGCTAAGCTGGGAGTTGGAGCGTGGCAGGCAGCGCTGAGGCATGGGGCCTGGGAACGCCGACCAGGACGTGGGGACTGCACGAGCCAAGGCCTGAGATGGGGAGGACTCAGCATTTGGAAGAAAAGTGCCCAGTGGTGCTGCACCTGTGCACGGGGAGAAGCTGTGCAGTGAGGCTTGCAGAGTTCACGTGGGCCTTAGGGACGGAGCAGTGGGAAGGGTCTGGTCTTGTTCTAAATGTGCTGGGATGGCATAGAAGGTTGTCAAGCCCTGGAAGTGAATTATCTGGTTTTTGTTTCTGAGATGTTCTCTGATTCGGTGTGGAGAACAAACCGCAGGGTGAGCGACAAGCCATGGGACAGCCTTGGGGCACATGGCAGTGGAAGAGGGGCTATAGCATGGGAGATCTGGAAGGCTGCGGGATGGATTTCAGACAGCTCTTGCAAGACATTGGGGCATCAGATGTGGATGACGGCCTGTCCATGCAACCATTGCCATCAACAACCTTTAAAAGTTGGTTAACATGAGTAACTAAAAGGTGGCCTGATGGGGACGTGGGGCGGGGGGGGGGGCAGACCAGGAGAGACGTGACCATGGAAACACAGAGAGTGGAGAGAATGGTCAGTGAGGACAAATGACACTGGGTGACCAGTAGAGAAGTCAAAATGGGAATAAGTAAGCTGAATGAAGCAGTTGGGATCAAACGAACCATCCCGCACTATTGAGGGAACGTGGGGGGAGGCAGTGGAGTCAGAAAGCTCGGAACCTTGAGAAGTGTGGCCCCGAAGAGGATGGAGGTGACGTGTGGCAGCCGGAGGGGAATGCAGAGCCTGGGCAAAGGACCCAGTGGGATATTAGAGCAAAGTCCTGGGCGGAAGGACTGCCTTCTGACACACAGAGAGAGCCTTGCTTCCCGGGATGGTTTTGAACCCTCCCCTTCAGGAACCTTCTGTTCTCTTTCCAGTGTCTCAGCTCCTTTTCCTCTCTCTCCCACCCCCCACATCTGCTTCGTCATCAAACTCTTTCTGAGGTGACTGTGCAGAGCCAGGTGTTAGGAAGGAAGCACATGGACTGAACACATTTGCACCGCAGTGTTGGTGAGTGGAAGCCTCACTTCTGGGAGTGTTTGTGTTTTACAAGTGAGCACAACTAAACCCACCCTCCATTCTAACAAGTGATGGGCTCTTCAGACAATGAGAAAAGGTGCCGTGAAAAGTCCGGGGGTGGTGGACTGATGTTCAGTGATTCGTGACCAGAGTGTGTCTAGATAGCTAGCTTACAGTCACCCCCAGGGACATCCAGTATGCTCATCCATCTCTGAGCCTACGCCTGTCCTTTGAAAAGCTGCTTCTAGAGATTCCTTAACTATGAAATGTGTCTTTAACCCTGGAAGAATCCCACCCAATATGTATCTTATCAAGTGCCATAGATGTTGTTTTTGCACTCTTGGGGGCGGGAGTGGGAGGCGGATGGAGAGCCCAAAAGCAATACAGGGAGGCTGAACATGAACAACAGGAGGATTCAATTAGGAAAAAAGCCTCGGTATCACCCCCCTGGGACCACACTGCCTCATTCCTGCAGGAGATTCCATCTTTGAAATGTCTTCTCTACAAAACTCCCTCCCCGCACCCCCTTGAAATTTCACAGCTGTGATACAGAGGGACTTGGAAAGACAGGGGGATTTTTCCTTCCTTATGGTCATATTTAACAGCCAGTTCCCAAATGGCATTAATAAACATTTAAACTTCAAAAACTTAACTTGAAATTTCTACATCCTTCCCATTGTTGCTCTGTTTTTGGCTTACAAAATGTCTCACACAGATGATTTTGTACGGTACACACAGCACTAAAATGGGTTCATGTGCTCTGGGTTCAGAAATAGGATTGAAACTCCAAGATCAGTACATGGGGCACAGGAAGTGAAAACACAGATACTCTGTTGGCAAAAGGGCCAATGAAACGGCAGTACTTCTGAGCAGTTTTCAGTCTTGCATTTGACTCTCAGATATACTGTGTCTTAATCATTGTACCTCAGTTTTCTCATCTGTAAAAGGAGGGTAGTGATGCTTTCCTGCAGGTAGCCTGGAGATTTAAATTAAATGATCAGGCATTTAAGTGACTTACGCATAGGCGTGTTCAGTAAAAAATTATTACTAATGACTTACCAACAGTATTCATAGCTACAGGAAGAGAAGGAGGAGGAGCAAGCACTTGGAGGTCAAAGGGCAGATGAGTGTGACAGGTTGAGGGAAACAGGTTGTTAGTGTCTAGGCAATTAAACAGCCCCCAAGTTTACCAGGAAGGCTACAGCTTAATGCCAGAAAACTTCAGCAGCGAAGACTTTGCAAGCACCCCAGATCATCAGAGAGCCCCTGTCTGTAAGCTGCCAGCCTGCTGGAGAGGCTGTGGGTGACGAATGCACAGATGAATCGTAGCCTAAGTCATGTGGTTGGGCAAATGCTGGACCCTGCACCTGTCTGCTGCATGCCTCACCTGGCTGCCAGACTCTTTCCTAGGAAATCCTTTGTGTATAACGTCACCCAAATGAAAGTGTGGATCATAGTGACTGTATTAGTCTGTTTTTGTTGCCTATAACAAAATACCTGGAACTGGGTGATTTATAAAGAAAAACAAAATTTATTGCTTACAGTTTCTGAGGCTGGGAAGTCCAAAGTCCGGGTGGTGTCAAAAGTGACCCAGGGGTCTCACATTACAAGATGGTGGAAGCAGAAAGAGCAGAGAGAGACTGGAAGCAGAGAGAGCAGAGAGAGAGAGATAGACTCTCCTCTTCTTTTAAAACCCTCAGAACCACACCCCTGATCACCATTATTAAGCCATTCACTATTGTAGGATCCTATAATCCAATCACCTCTTCAAGGCTCCACCTTTCAATTACCATAATAGGATTTCCCACCCTCTTAACAGTCACAGTGGGGATTAAGTTTCTAATACATAACATTTGGGGGACAAAATTCAAGCTTCAATGAGTTTTGGGGGAACCTAATTCAATCCACTACAGTGACCTCAACTCCATGTGACAATAGGAGCTGGGGCTGGGGAAAGAGAACAATATTGCCGTGAGTAGCATGGTTCCATTTCCTGCCTGTCCTGAAGACAAGCAGAGCGAGGGGATACCAGATGCCCATCCATAGGAAAAAGGTCATCGTCTTCCATGTGGGGACAATGAAGTGAGGCCTTGCACTCAATGCAGGATATTGTTTCTCAGAAGTCCCCATGTCTGCCCTCTTGCTCAGTGGCAGCCAGTGACAGGTGCTGGGACAGAGTGGCAAGGAGGAGCAGCTGCTTTGGAACCAGACATTGTGGGGTTGACTTCGGCCTCTACCACTGACTACCTGTGTAGTCTGGACCTCTGTGTCCTTCTATGTTAGGACAGGCCTATGAATCCCTAACTACAGAATGGGTGGAGGGGTTACATTAAAAATCATTTATATACTATGACATGCTTAAAATAATAACTAGCAAGTAGTAATAAAAGTGGGCTCTATTTTATAAGCTCCTAATATTTGTGAAATTATGTTTGGCCTGAAGGTTTCTTTAGACATAGTCTTGGAACCTAACTTGATGTGCAACCAGACTGCAACCTACTCTTGTAACAAGGACTTGCTCTCAGCCAATTACAGGCAGCCAGCTTTGTGTACCTCACTTCCGTTTTCTGTACGTCACTTACACTTTTTTGTCTATAACTCTTAACCAACCATGTGCCTGTGGTGGAGTTGCTGTGAATCGGTTCTGATTCTGGGGGCTGCTCGATCCTCGAATCCTTCTTTGCTCAAACTAAACTCTGTTAAATTTAATTTGTCTAACGTTTTTCTTTTAACAGGCTGCGTTTGACCAGTGTCGATCCGTAAGCTCACGGGCCCGACTGGACTTCTGCCTGGGTTGGAAATGCTCTAAGTTGATTCTGTACTGTTAAGGACCTCAGAGTTCAGGGACAGAGAAGCAGGGGAAGAAACATGAGGAGGTCACAGACATTTCATTTTTCTTTTTTTTTTTTTCCTTTTTGTCGGGATCGCAACCCTCGGTGCTGCGCCCGCCCCTCGCTCAGCCAGTGAGCGGGAACCGGTCTGTATGTGGGATCTGAACCCTCGGCGGGAGTGCCGCCGCGCTCTCAAGCGGCGCACTGTAGCAGTGCGCCACCGGGCCGGCCCGACATTTCATTTTTCTAAAGCTGAATGTTAGTCATGCCTCTGTCCTGATGAAAAACTTTCTCTTGCTCCTGATCACTTTCTGAATAAAATCCCACCTTCCTCTCAGTGCCTGCGATGATACTTTGGACAAGTTCTTGTTCAGTTCCAGTCCTGTCTAATTCCACATACACTTCTCCATAGTCTCCAGGTTCCTGCCTTTGTACATTCTGTTCCTTCTACCTAGCATGTCCTTCCCATTCCACCTGGAACGGGAATTCATCCTTTGAAACTGAGGTCTGTGATTTGTGCCACAGTGAAGCCAACCTTGATGGGATGAGAGCCCTTCCAAGTGTAAACTTGTAACTGCCCTTGGCCCAGCATTAATGATTGTTTTAGGGCTGTTAGCTCACTAGACTGCAATCCTTCCAGGGTAGAGAGGTCACTGTGTTTCATCTCTGCTAGTTCCGAACCTAATACCTACAGTGGAAAATATTTGTCAAATAGATAAATGATGGAATAACTTGGTTTTTGGCTCATAGTGTAATATTTCTTCTAGTGTGATCCTCTGACCATCTGTATCAACATATCCTTGGGGAGCTTATTAAAACCCTGAGGTTCTGAGCCTCTCCCCAGACCTACAGCTTCTCTTCGGTGTGGCCCTATCTGCATTGCTAACAAACTTCCCGGGTAATTACAGTCACAGTGATGTTGA
>NW_007733756.1:22533-31859 GCF_000696425.1 Galeopterus variegatus | reverse complement strand
TTCATGTTAGCTGGTGGTTTCATACTTTGGGTTTAAGGAAGAAGTGCTCAGATCCCACAAGGCACTTTCATCTCATAGTGTTGGTTTGCTGGCCTCAATAGAGAGCACGTGTTTTAAAGTCTGTACTGTCAGAACCACAGGACAGGGACTCCCACCTAGGTTTAGAGTGGAGAATAATGAAGGCTTCCAGTTACTGAGAACTTACTAACTACCAGTACTTTACACACATCACTCTAACCCTCACACAAATTCTGCTAGTGGGTACAGCTCTCCCCATTTTACAGATAGTAAAACTGAGGCTTAGAAAGATGAAATGACTTTCAGAAGAACAGGATGCTCAGAAGTGGAGGTAATAGGGCTTAAATCAGTCATTTGGATTCCAAACCCTCATCCCTTATCTAGTACCACAATAATAGTGTGTGGCAAACAACCACAAACCCTCAGTGGCAAACCCCAATCAACAGATCAACATTTGTTTTTGCTCACTAGTCTAAGGTTGACGGGGGGAGGTTCTGCTGACTTGGACCAGGCTCCGCTGCTTGGGGCCGGGCTCTTTCCTGTGTCCTTGGTCAGCTGCTGAGTTGGCTGGGGGCAGGCTTATGTTGGATGGTCTTGGTCGGGACGATTCCTCTTGGCACACGTGGCTTTCAGCCTCCAGCATGCCAGCCTGGGCTTGTGCTCTGGGAACGGCAGGGGCCACGGGCAAAGGCATAAGCATGCAGGACTGGAATTGGAACAGTCACACTTTCCCATCTTCATGCTATTGGCCACCACGAGGTACAGATTCAAGAGTAGAGAATTAGATCCCATTTGCACATAGGAGGAGCTCTAAAGTCAGGCTTGCAAAGGTGTTTGAATATAAAGAGGCTGTTAAGTGGGCTCTTAACACAATCATTTCTCCACAAAAGTTGTGTGGTCTTTCCCCTCACCAGTGTGCCACGCATGTAGAATATTGAGGAATCGTAGTGAAGAAGCTAGACTTTAGTGTCACCTTTCTCTTGCTTTAAGTAGCACAAACAGAGGTTACTTCAAAAAGTTCACAGAGATATTCATACTGTCTTTCCATTCCATTTTCCACAACTTTTTAAAGTAGCCTCATATTTGAGTTGAAACATGTATAATGCAATTCTCATCAAATTTATTCAAACAGTAACTGACACCTAATGAGACACAGAAGACAATGGACGGTACGATTCCTTAGTCTCAGAGGTGTCTCAGGGTGAGAATGAGACCTTTAAGCACACAGAAACACCACGATGACTCCTCACCGATTTCCAGAGAAAATGCAAAGTCTTGTTTGGTACTTGAGAATGTTACCCACCTGGCCCTTGTCTTCTCTCCAAACCTCTCTCTTAAGAAGTTCACACTCAGCATCCTTCCTCCAGCATAATATGTGGCTTGTTTCCCCCAATCTTGCCTCAGTCTAACTGTCCCCTTGTTTCTGCACAGCCATTCCCTTTGTTTGGGGTGTCCTTCCTGTTTTCTTCCTTGTCTGATTCATGCTTATTCCTGGGGCCTTTCCTGTGCGTGCACACCTGAGCTGGAGCCACCTGCCCCTCATGGCACTGAGTGCTGTGCTGCTTGGACCCCTCACTAGATTGTGAGTTCCTGGGGGACAGGGATGGGTTTCATCTCTGCATTTCCATTGCCTCCCACAGTCATAGTAGATGGCAAGTAGTTATTTGCCAAATAAATGGGTATATCAATAAACCATCCACCTGCTTTGAATGTTATTTATTCTTTGAGAAAATGACTTTTGTAAATAAATTTTGTAACTCCTTTTTCAATTTTTATAATAAAATTGAGTTTTTAAAAATTGTTCCTTCATGTTATAGGTTATAGGGGCCTTTCTCAGCAGTCACAAATGTCAGATTGGCTGGGAAGCCATGTAGGCAGAATAGAGATACCTCATTTGAGAAAACAAAGCCTCAAGCCGTGTATTGTAGTTGCAGATCCACAAGCTTCGTCACAGTGCAGTGAGACATCTTTATGAACTGTGCCTAAAGTCACCTTCCAGCCCCAGTTTCATCCTGTTTTTCTCATCTCCTGGGTCTATCTGAATGCTTGGTATTGGCCTTCCATTCTGGAACGCAGCCAGACTGAACAGGGCGTGCAGTTTAAAGAATGAGGGTGTGTGCAGGCATTTCAATAAATAGTCCCAACCTAGAGGGTTTACTGATGAAGTAGGGTGGAGTGAAGTGTGTCAAGGCTACAAGGAAGGAAAACCAAATGAACAAGTACTGAGTTTTAAAATAGTCCATGGATATGTATATGTAGATTTATGCTAACATATTGTCTAAGTATAGTACATATGTATGTGTTTACACATGTTCAGGTATTTGACATGTAAATCTATATTTAAATGTATGAATTTATCTCTCTAGCTTCATGTATATATGCATACATGTATTTCTTGGTATACATGTATATATCTGAACACACGCATAAATGTGTACATATGTATCTATTTGACATGCATGTTATATATATCCCATACATTATGCATGCACAGCTCTGATTAACTTGCTACACAGAAGCATAGCAAGGCTCATTCATATGCATGCATGCACATAAATAACTGTATTCATAAATATGTAATACTTCATATGTATATGTAGTTATATATATGTGTGTGAAGTAGCCATCTCTGATTATTCATATGAGCAAATATGCATAAATGTTTTTCTACACATGCAGAAACACTTGCATGCAGTCTTAACAAGTCCTAGATTTAAAATATATGAAGGTACATCAAAAAATTTATGGAAAGATTTATATTATCATTATTATTATTATTAATTTTGCTGCTGGCCGGTTTGTTTGATGGATCAAACCCTGGACCTTGGTGTTATCAGCACCATGGTCTAACCAACTGAGCTAACCAACCAGCTCTTGTACTATTTTTTAATTTTATTTTTCAATGAACTTTTTGAAGTACCCTCATAGAATATGGATATTTTTGTACAGAAAACATATTAAGGAGGAAATTCAAGATACTCTTTAACACTTTTTCTTATTTCCAAGCATGTCTGGAAAAGTACTTTGCATGTAGTAGGCACCCATGAATATCCCTGTTGACTGTACTTGACCTTTCAAAATGAACAGGCTCTGTAAAGGCAAAGCTAGTTGCTGAAACAAATAAACCTAAAATCTCAGTGGGACATGGGAGACATGGTCCTCTCCTGCTCTGCTACTAACCAGTGTCCTTGGCAATGCACATGCCCTTTTCCTGGATTGTTTCTTCCTCTTAAATGTGAGCATGCTATATGACACAGCTCCCAGATTCTCCTCTAGTAGTTACATGCTTTGCCTTTTTATTTTTGGTAATCCTTAACTGGACACCAGGCTCAGCCTCACAACATTTTAGGAAATAGAGTTGCATGGAAAATGAGGGCTCAGAAGATCAATTTCTTTTGAAGGCTCTCATTTGAGATCAGAGATTTCTTGAGCAATCTCCCTCACCCCACTAACCTCTTCAATCGTAGTTCGTGAGGTTTATGATGAAAAGACACCTTAAGAAAATCAGCCATAGACATTCATTAACTTGACATCACTGACAAATTCTGTGCTGTTGGAGGGGATGAGGATGTGAAGACAGAGGCAGGAGAAAGGGGATTTCATTTCTACATTGCTGATTACCAGTTCCTTCCTTTAGAATGCCACTTGGCTCTCTCTCATATGCAAGATAGATTATGGTGCTGCTCTATTGATCCACAGAGACTTGTAACAAGAATCAAATGGGATCTCTCAAAGCCTTGTAAAATGCAAAGTGATTTGTTGAGATGATCATGGTAATTCAACTGATGTCTGCTGTTTACAAAACGTAGTAGTGAGGTGAGGCAACACTGGAGCAGTTACTAATACAGCAACGAACCTCACACACCAGCGACCGCACAAGCAGTCTTTAGCGTAAGTCATGACAAATTCTGGGCAGAGGCCATGCAGCCTCCACGCGAGAGGCAAGAGAACACGGTGGAAACCGTGGTCAGAGAAAGCTTTCCAAGGAAGTTAGGGTGGATCTGAGTACTGAACATGGAGATTTCTGTGTACAGTGAAGAGACGGCATAAGGACCCTAAAGAGAGAATCTGTGAGTACCCAAGGCAGACTCTGAGACCAAGGAGACATCTAGAGCCAGTTTGCCAGACACACCTCTGCAGAAACCTCTGGAAGGTGTTAGGCTAGACCAAAGGTTCTTAATATTTGGTTCATGCACACTCCAAGAGCTCTGTAAATAGAATTCAGGAGTTTGTAACCTTGAGTGGGAAAAATTACATCCTTATTTTCACTACTAACCTCCAACTGAAATTTAGCACGTCCTTTAATTATGAATGTCAGTGACAAACCACAATGGTATTTGCAGTTCCTGTAAAATTAATAGATGTCAAATATTTTCATATTCCATTACAGTGTTATAGACATTTCAAAATACTGTTTACACTTATCACAACCTCAAAGTTACGGCGTTCATTAGGTCAGTGTTAGATTTAAAAATATATAATGTGTTAAAGAAACAAATATTACATATTGTACATTTATTTTCATATGAATAATTGTATTCCAGTATAATTGATTCCCTTTAAAAAAATCCTTAATTTTTACACATTTAAAATATTCTGACAATGGATTCATAGGCTTTACCATGCTGTCAAAAGAGCTCCTGGCATGGGGACAGCTAAGAACCGCTGGGTAGGGCAAATGAGAGATGTTATCCAAGGTGACTGAGGGCCGGCGCTGAGGGCCGGTTGAACCATGTGCCCACGCTGTGCTCAGACTGTGGGGTTGCAGCAATGGCTGTAAGGAGAGGGGCAGAAACGTGGCGGGAAGAGTGATCACAGGGGCAGAACTTAGCAGTCAGAGTCAGAAATGGGGGGAACAGACTGAGGGCCGGCTGAACCATGTGCCCACGCTGTGCTCAGACTGTGGGGTTGCAGCAATGGCTGTAAGGAGAGGGGCAGAAACATGGCGGGAAGAGTGATCACAGGGGCAGAACTTAGCAGTCAGAGTCAGAAATGGGGGGAACAGAGATGAATAAAACCATCAATTTAGATTTTAGATTTGTGCTTGGGCAGGATGAAGATGTTAGCAGTGACCATGCGGGTTAGACTGAAAAGCTGAAAGAGCTTTTTATTATATTTTTATCACAGTAATCACAATATTGATAGCCAATTTAACTAAGCATTTATGTGCCAGACACTATGTTAAGAATTTTACATGAGTAAATTCATTTAACTAACAACCCCACATGGCTCAAGTTTAAGAAGCTCAGAGAGGTTAATTAGCTTTTCCACAGTCATGCAAATGTTAAAGCTTTAGAACTTAAACCCAGGGAGTCTGAATACACTTGTGTTGATTACAGCAGCACAAAGTTTCCTCAAAAGCTGATTCTTCCTGTAGGCAAAAGTCACAGGAGGCTGGAGCCCAGGACCTGTCTCTAAGGGCAGTGAGATTTCTCCAGCTTCAGCTCTGCTTCCCAAATCCACATATTAATATATGAGGGTACTCCAAAGAGTGTGGAAAAATAGGATTAAAAGGTAACATAAATCTTTTGATGAACTTTTTGAAGTTAACTCATAGATAAAAATGCAGAAAACCTGTGTCTTGATTCATCCCTTATGAAAGGAAAGAAGTTTATGTCCAGACACGAGATTTAGGGGCACACACAGTCCCCCTTGCGGAGGAGAGCAGTGCCAGTGATGCCTCTGGGCTGGTGGTGTGTAGGAGGGACTTTAAGTCCTTCCTTGGAAGGAAAAGAAAGGGCCACTTTCTACCATTTCATTGGCTGCATTTCTGAGTCACTGTGAGGGGGACCTTGGAGCAGCCTAGGTGAATTCTTATTGGAACTGACCAACTAGAAGCCTCAGTTAACTTTCAGGGGCTGAGGTTTGTACGATAGAAATTAGAGGGCAATCACCTTGTGATTATTTTTAAAAACAAAAATAAAAACAGTAACAACAAACTACCATTGGGACTAGAGTATGTAGTTCAAATTCAACACAGTCAACTCATTCCATCTCTTTCCCACTTGAAGGTTAAGAGAGTGTAAGCTGTTGGTAAGAAAGATGGTACTGAGATTCCACGAACTCTCCTTCTAAGCAAAGCGAGATGAAGCAGACTTCCCCGGATCCTGCTTACCCTGGGCAGAAGGGGAGTTCAGGCTAAAGAACAATTCCCAGAGATAGAAATGACTAGAAAATCCTTCTCTCAGACTTCTCTAAATAGCTGAATTCTTCCCACAACTTGGTTTTTGACAACTGATTGAACAACAATTATTTGAATTATTTTACTGTCATGCAAGTTGATACACAAAGGTAGCCCAGTACTGTACGAGGGTGCTTCAAAGATTCGTAGAAAGATTCATATTATGTTTTAAGTCTATTTTCCCATGAACTTTTTGAAGTACCCTAATATACAGTAGACTTTATCCTGAGATTGTTTTCCCTCATGTGAATTCATATTTCCCTCATGTAGCTTCCTCTTTAGCACTTGTGATGACATCTGAGAAAATAATTTTAAGTAACTTTAAAATATTTTTTGACAGTGATGGTGGAATATATGTGGTGGTAATTGAACCAATTAACTGAGCAATCAAATAAGGCCTTACAAATCTCCCCTCTCCCTTCCAATGCACACATATTTATGAATAATTAATATTTTAGTTAATTTAGGTCTTACTCGATCAAACAAATTAGTCTGAGAACATTAGTTCAATTTTTGTGTAATTTAGCCTCATAAAAATTTCTTTCTCTAGTTTGGCTTCTTAACCTCAGCTCCTCCTCTCTCATGGCATAGGATGTGGTGGCTATTGGGTTCTTCTTTTTAGGGCGTGTTCTAAGTGGTTTCATTTAATTTTCATAATGGCAATATGTGTAGATATTCTTATCTCAATTTTACGGATAAGAAAATGAGAAAAAAGACCAGGAGTCTTTCATTAGAGCATACATCCAAATAAGCGTGAGAGCCAGGCTTCAAACGCTGTTTAATTTAACTCAAAGCCAATAGTCCTTATCCTACTACACAGTATTCTTACATAATTTACCACATTATTTTGTAATGCTTACTTATTTGCTTCCCCTATGAGATGTTGGTATCCTTATGTGCAGAGAATGTAATTTATTCACCTTTGAGTTACTTGTGTCCAATAGAATATTTTATGCAGAGTGAACACTGAATAAATGAACAAATGAGTAAATAAATGAATGAATGAATTAATAAAAGTAAGCATGGCCACTTTAACCTTCTGAAGGATACTCTATGTATTAAAAAATAAAAATCTATTATGTTCATATATACGTTAGTTCAAATAAGATACGTAGGGCTGAAAATATGGGTAGCTGGAGAATTTTACTGAAAGCAATGATGGAGTGGTTGAAGTCTGTTGTTTTCTGTCTTGAGGCAAACCAGGTGATTCATCACTTGGGGTGGGAGAAGATTCTTGGAAAAGGGATCTGAGAGGATGTTAGGGTTAAAGAGAGGATGTACAAGTTGAACCATGGTTCACACAAGAACTGGGAATAACTCCAAAGGAAAAAGAGTTCCAAAAGAAAAGAATTTGTTTCAATCTCCTTAGAATTCCATTCCATTGTATGAGCAATGTTTGGAGAAAGGACAGAAGAGCAAAGAGAGGATGTACAAGTTGAACCATGGTTCACACAAGAACTGGGAATAACTCCAAAGGAAAAAGAGTTCCAAAAGAAAAGAATTTATTTCAATCTCCTTAGAATTCCATTCCATTGTATGAGCAATGTTTGGAGAAAGGACAGAAGAGAGAAAGGGAAACAGAGAGGCCATGTTTTTCAAAGTTGTTCTTTGTTAGGCAGCTGTAACATAGACGAATGAGAAGTAGATATGGAATCAGAGAGATGGGGTTTCAAAAACTGTGCTCTGACATGTATTAGCTGTGGGAAAATCACTTACCATACTTAAACCTTCATTTCTCATCTGTGGTTGATAACATCCAACTTAAAAAAAATGTGGTTGATAACATCCAACTTAAAAATTTATTGGCTATAGGATTCTTTTTTTTTTAGGCCATGTACTAAGTGGTTTCATTTAATCTTCATAATGACAATATGTGTAGATATTAATTAAATGAGATAATTGTTGTGGAAATGTCTAGCATAGTGTCAGCCACATATTACATGTTCCGAGAGTGTTTACACAGAAGACTAAAAAAAGCCTTAGTCTTCCTAAATATTTTCCAGGAAAGACTATCTTGATGGGAACTGCTGGATAGCAAGTTCGTGAACGGCAAGGAGGACTTGACCTTGTGTGTCCCCACTGTTCAGAGTTGAACAGCCTTGGTGAGAGACTAATTTGAAACAAATGTAGACTAAAAATATATTTTCAAAGCAAGCTCTCTTCCTTGGGGGTAGGGGTTGGGGCAGGGATTCTCGGAATCTTTTTCTGCCTGCATTCAACACAGATCTCCTGGTGTGGCGGAGGGTGCCAGGCACTGTACTAGACCCAAACATGCCAAAATGCAAAAGACAGTGACCTAGTTCTTCAGGAAATTATGGTCTGGTAAGTCAGAAAGATACTTTGTGGATGCTTTTAGGCCTCATGGGTGGTTACTGTAGTGCTTCAGTTGTGGACTCAGATACAAGTCCTGGTTGTCGAGTCCCCTTCGTCATTGCTGGTTCTTCACACACATTGTGTCATTTAATTGTCACTGAAATGCTGCACATCATCAGGTTCATCTATGGATTTATGTGACATAATGAAAATACAGGGACTAAATATTGGTTTCAAGTTATTACAGGAGAAATAAGTCTCTTAAAAAATTAAAAATACCTTTTATATGTAAGAGGCAATTGTGAAGGATATCTACAGACAATCTGGGAAAATATTATTACAATTACTAAGTTTTATTTGGAGAAGTCAGTAAATATTTCCTAACTTCTCTCCCTGGAATCCCAAAATGAAAAAATAAAAAATAAAAATAGAGTCTGAAACTTTATCTTACCCTGAAACTAAGGAATGGATGTGAACCTCAACAATGACAGCTCAGTTACTTATTTTACATTAAGTAGTATTTTTTTTTAAATATCTATTCTAACTTGACAGCATGTTTAAATTGATTCCATATTTACTACCTCTCTTTATAAACCATGAATTCCTTACTTATGACATCTTTATTTTGATTCTTATTTCAAGCACATTTTTCAAGATCACGGATGTTCCAGTTTGTAAGAACTTTTAAGATGAGAATCATTTCATTGTCATTGCCTTTATGTTCAGCGACCTTCCTGTTTAGAAAATTTGGGGTGGGGCCGGCCCGGTGGCGCACTGCTACAGTGTGCCGCTTGGGAGCATGGCGGTGCTCCCG
>NW_007733756.1:20806-21633 GCF_000696425.1 Galeopterus variegatus | reverse complement strand
AAAAAAAAAAAAAGAAAAAAAGAAAATTTGGGGTCATAAAACTTTCCTTTCAAATCTTTGTTGATTTTTTTGTTCGTTTTTCACTTTATGCCAGTTTCTAACATTGCTGAAGAAATGTCCAAACTCAGAGAAATTTAGTTTCCTTTTTTAGTAATGTCAACCTAGAAATTGTTTTCTGGTGTGCTTCTTTACACTAGAAATTTACTAACCTCAGAAAAATATGACTTGACCTATTTTATTTGAATTTTTTTTTCTTGTAATACCATCTATATTAGTTTTTACTGTGATGGTACAGTAAAATTCAACAATATCTTACACAAACAAAAAACATCTATTTCTGACCAGCTCATAGGTTGTGATTTCTCTAGGAGTCAGCTAAACTCTGTTGGCTTAGGTGTATCTCTGGGCTCTGGGATGGGTCACCTACTCCATGTGTCTTCATTCTAGAGCCCAGGATAAAGGAGCCTGGAGTGTGTCTTCTCATGAGGGAGTCAGAAACTCAAAATAGTTAATAAAAATATGTAATGAGTCTTCAGACCTTAGATTGGAGTAGATTACTCTCATTTGCCTTTATGTTCAAAGCCAGTACTCTCTGGTCAATCTCAATGTCCATGGGAAGGGGAAGTATTCTCAGCCAATGGAATGTAAGTAGGGTAAAGTGGGACTCAGGTCTTCCTTTATTTCAGGAAATATCTTCTTATGTATTTAGATTTTTTCCCATTTGCTCTGTTCTCTCTTTCTGAGCTCAGTTAACAAGATGTTGGATCTCCATTGGCTGCCTTTTTATCTCTGGTTATTTTTTGTTTATTTATTTATCTTTTCCTTTC
>NW_007733756.1:14922-19409 GCF_000696425.1 Galeopterus variegatus | reverse complement strand
AAAAAAAAAACTTAATCCCCCCAGAAGAATAAGCTAAATGAAATGCTTAGACATTTTCGGAAAAGTGAGAATAATGAAGGAAGACTTGCCCCATCAAATATTTAAATCTAATATAATGCCATTGTCATGAGAAGATCTTGGTGTTAACATGGAAATTCATCAACTCACTGAAACGGAATAGAGAATTCAAAAATCTATGCAAGTTTGTGATGAAACTGAGTAAGCCATAAAAGTGGTACTGAAAAATAGTTAGAAATCTTGGCTAATCGGTAAATATTTTTAGAACAACTAACTAGCCTTGAGGAGGGGGTGGAGGAAGTAAGTCTTTCTCCTTGACTCACTTCTAATGTGCATAATAAATTCAAAATTTAACTAAGTTTATTCTTAAAAGTCATACTATCAATACACTAGAAGAAAATATTGGCAAATATTTTTGTAGTCAGGATTTGGAAGATATTTCTAAATTCCACATGAAACCCGGAAAGTATAAGAAAACAAGTTTGATAGATTTGAGTATATTGAAATCTCATACTGCTGAATAACAAAACTACCATAAGTGAAGTTAAAGAGGTAATAAAAATACTTGCAACATTTATGACATTGTGTGTAAAAGCGTTTATAAAACGACAAGAACAAAGGAAATTAACATTGCAATTAAAATGGGTGAAGGATTTGAAAAGACAATTTATAAAAGAAGAAAATACAAATGGTGGCTTATCACATTAAAGTCATCCAATTTTATTAATGTTTCAAAAATTAAGTCCATCAAAAGTCATACCTTTAAAATAATGTGTAGCTTTTGCCAATATTTCCCTCATTGTTAATACAATGGAAGCTCTGCTAACAACTTCTGCTTATCTCACTTGGCCGCTGAACTAGTGCTCCTAACACATGAAACACCAGGCTATTCTCTGGCAGGACCCTACTCTTCTCTTCACCAGCCAAACTAACACTTACCAATTTAGTCATGTTTTTTCCTCAACCTGTTTATGCCAGTTTACTTGCTAATGCAATTTGTTTAATTTAGTTAAATACTTTTTAAACAAGTGAATGCAAAATAGAGGCCATATTGCTGTGAAGATGAATGCTTTGGAGAATCTCAGAAAGTGTGAATGAATAAAAAAACTTTGAACTAAATATGAGAGAGCCAACTATAAATATTTAGAACAGAATAAAAGAAAGCATCTAAGTCTTGAAGTAGTCTGCACAAAGACTGCCTTACAGTGCTTTAAAGTTCCTGGACTCTGTAAAGAAATTGAAAATGATGGAGAATGAATCATGATTATCTTTTAGGCAAAAAAGGAAGTTAGAGGTCGTCAATTAGTAATTAGACAAAAATTTAAAAAGTACTTTGAGCTACATCTGAAGACTGGCGTACTGCAAGTTTAACAGCAAATGTGTGAAGGTTTAAATGTTGGGGAAAACTTCATGATGTCTCTATATTTCATACTAGGAAGAATATTTTGATTTAATCAAACTACTCAAATATTTATAAAGAATTGGAGTTATTTTTCAATAGAGAAATCTTGACTGGAGAAAAACTCTAGAATTAGATGAAAGAAGTCTAAATTACAAATGACTATCCACCAGAAAAATGGCATAAAAAGTCCATCACGGAATACCATGAAATCAAAATTCTGGAAAAAAATCTCACATTGCCTGCAACAACTAGGCTGAAACTCAGAAATTGCCAGTTCTTGTTTTTAGTAAATAAAAAAAAAATACTATCACTTTTAGAAACATGGATTATTTATCATTATCAGTTTACCGTTGCTACAAAAATCAGCAAGGAAAGATTCTGGACTATTTAAGGGAAGTTTTTAGTTTTCTCCCGTGTATTTAAACATTAAATTTACTTGAACAACTTCCTTACTCAATTGTGATGAATGTAAAGAAGATGAAAAGGCCACATTTTCATCAGTCTCTACCATCCTAGAATGTTTAATTACTAGAAAAAGATTTTTGTTATGTTTTGGAAAAACATAGGAGACATGAAAATATTTCTTAAAGAATTACTTAAAGTTATCAATGTCATTGATAAATTCTTAGCAATGTAGCTATTGGCATGGAATAAATTTCCAGATACATCTAATTACTATAGCTTCAAAAAACTGTGATCTAAGGTTGCCTCTGCTGCAGAAAACCTGAACTATGAAACAAAATGAAGAATGCAATTTGTCAAATGACCTCAAACCAAATTAATTATTCACATTCTGTCTCTACCTCTGTAATATAAGTTCCAAAAGACAGGATTTTATGAGTCTCCACTCCAGTGCCTAGGTTAGTATTTGGTTCATTGTTAGTAAACGAAAAAATAGTTATTGAATAACTAAAAAATGAGATTGAAATATGTGATTTCTGAGGTCCTTACAGCAATATTATTCTATTGGATTATTGTTGTAAAGTAGGCAGAACACAGACTTGAAATTGGAATAGGGATTCCTACTCTGCATTTTCTTGCTGTGTGATCTTGATTAAGTTATTTAGCCCATGGTCTTCAACTTTTTCATCTATAACATAAGAATTAGACCTTTTATACTGGTTGATCAGATTGACTGAGATAATATATGTAATTTATCTAGTATGTAGAAAGTTCTTAATAAATGCTAGAGATGGTGACAATGGCAGTGATGTTGGTAATGATGGTCGTGGTGATGGTGATGCTGTAGGTATCTCAACTTATACTTATATGTAATTTATCTAGTATGTAGAAAGTTCTTAATAAATGCTAGAGATGGTGACAATGGCGGTGATGTTGGTAATGATGGTCGTGGTGATGGTGATGCTGTAGGTATCTCAACTTATACGTAATGTTTTTGGTGAGCAGAGTACTTTTGTAGTCTTCAGACAGCACTTCCATACTCTAAAAAGGCCACACTCTCTCAGAGAGGAAATTGCTCAGCCCAGAAACAGTTCTTCAGTGGGTCACGTTGCAGAAGCATTGGCAAGCCTAACAAAGGGACCATTATTCTCATCCACAGACAACGCCAAGAAGGTGCTGGGTGGTCTAGAATACAGGAGACAGATAATGTAATGACTCCATTCATCAAAAAGTCAAGCATGCACACCAGCTGCCCGCCAGCTGGAAAATGAAGCTCCTTCCCTTCTGAGGATAATTCACTTCTGCTAGGGAGACGCGGTGATACCCTTCACCTTAAGGGACAAGCCGAATTCCAGCAGTATCATGTGACATTGTGCTGACCTAGCAGTAGGACTCAAAGGGAAAGCAAAATAAAACAAATAAACCAAGGAGAAAACAGCATGTTGGGGGGTGGGGGGAAGAACAAAAGAATAACTGCATCTTCTGTAAATTTGATGCATTTTTACCTTATGGATATTTAATATTCTAAAAATGATCATGTCTCTCTTTTTTTTCCTGGCCATTAGGAAATTTAGTGTCAAGTTTTGGTCTTCATCTAATCAGAGTACAAGAAGCGAGGGCATGCATTTCTGTATGAAGTACAGCCTTCAGTGTTTTTCCATTCTAAACTTTGATATAGCCTGTGACCTACAATTATTAACTCCATCTTATTATTTTGGATATAATGAGACCATGATTTAAACACCTAATATGTTGTAAAACTTGTAGGTGCTACTGTCAGTTGAGCTTAAAATGATATAGTTCTTACATCTTTTCTGGAAGTTGAAAAACTGAGATTATTTCATTCAATGCATCAAAAGTTTTCTAAATTCCAATCAATGCCAGTCATTTTGTGGATAAATGATCTCATTTAATCTTTATGTCAACCTCTTAAGTGGGTCCTATTTTTATTTACATATTCAGATGATGGTCTTGAGACAAAGATTTTAAGTAATTAACTGAATTCCTATAGTTAGAAATGGATGGATCCAGGGTTTAAATCAGGATCTGTCTGAAACCAGAGTTCAAGTCCTGAACCATTACATCAAATTTCCCCTGTGTCTTCCTGCACTTATCTATCCTTTGCTGACAGGGAAAGCACAGTAACTCTGTGCATGATTAGAACCCAGGTAAAGCACACCTGGAGTCGGTGAGCTTTATGAACTAGTGAAGGTTAGTTTGTTGATTTGAAAGGAAAGCTTTAGCTTCTCCTTGTGAAAGAGCATGTACTAACTCACACGCTGAAAAACGCGAAGAGGTTCAGGAATTGGGTGTTGCAGTCCCCAGGGTAACATAAGAACTACAATAGAACACGAAGAAGCAATGTCATGGAAATAATGAAGGTTTTTTGGCATGGTTTTCTTGCAAGGAGGAAATTATTCATGAGAGAAAAAGGAGGAGGTGGAAGAGACAAGATTCCACTCTTGGAAAGCAATAGAGGATGAAAATAACCTACAGCAGTGGTCAAACTAAGTGCACGAGCTCTGTGGTTGGAACTGTACAAGGAAACTCTGGCCAGTAACTTTTAGGTTTTATGAACTATGTATGTATCCAATTCTTATTCCCGGAGTAGGTCCTTTCCTGCCATAATATTTTATGATCTAGGGAGAAAGACTCCCTGCATTCC
>NW_007733756.1:14181-14836 GCF_000696425.1 Galeopterus variegatus | reverse complement strand
GGAGTAGGTCCTTTCCTGCCATAATATTTTATGATCTAGGGAGAAAGACTCCCTGCATTCCAACATGGAAATAACCACCTTAATTGGGAGAAATTTAATCTTCAGGAAAGGAATCATCTGTTTTAGTTATGTTTTCCATTAAAAAATGATATGTCTAACCACTATTTTTGCCACATCACAGCCAGGTTTATATATGAAATCGTAATAAGTCATTAAAGTCTTATTATTTCCAATCCCTTCCAGTGGTACATCTTCTCTAACCACCAGACCACAGGAATGATGTCCTCTTGGAGGCCATCTGGACTTTCTTTGTATGTCTGCTACTGCTATATCGGAGGGCTGGTCACCCTGCTGTGAGTCTGTCCAGCCTTTTCATCATTTTCATTTTTCTATGTAATCCATTATACCTCTGAGCTGCTCGCCTCAGGAAACCAGTTACCTAAAGCCTTAGCACCTCATAACAGCAGCAAACACTCGTTGAAACAGAACCAATGGTGATTGCTCCTGCCTATGTAACAGCATCACTCAGACTAAAAGTGTTTCTAACCAAACTGCAAAGAGCTTTGAAGAAAACAGACTGTTATTTACTTGGAGAACATTCTAAATAGATGAAACTGAGCATAAGGTCATGGAATTAGAGAAAGAGGGTTCACTT
>NW_007733756.1:3885-13723 GCF_000696425.1 Galeopterus variegatus | reverse complement strand
GGTGATTGCTCCTGCCTATGTAACAGCATCACTCAGACTAAAAGTGTTTCTAACCAAACTGGAAAGAGCTTTGAAGAAAACAGACTGTTATTTACTTGGAAAACATTCTAAATAGATGAAACTGAGCATAAGGTCATGGAATTAGAGAAAGAGGGTTCACTTGCAAAATGGCAGATTTGGCTAAGCCATCCAGCAAGAGAAATGGAACCACTTTATGAGACAAAAATCCTAGTGTGAGAGAGACCAATGTGTAGTCCATTTTAAAGTAATGATTATACTACAGATGATGGGAGAAGCAGGAAAGGGGGAGGGGGAGGGAGGTGGAGAGAGAGAGAGAAAGAAAGAAGAGGAGGCAAACATTGAACATTCTAGAGCAACTCAGAGGAGCTCAGTTTCCTGAGCAATTAGGAAAGGAGGGAAGGAGGGTGACTACTGTGTATTTTTTAGTAGGCAGCTATAATGCTATCTGCTGACCATCCTATGCTATAACCACATCTGTTTATTCATGCGACATGCTGATGTGTCCCAGCAGCTTGAAGGCAGGGCCACCATCGCCGTGCTCACCTTACTATCTTTCTACAGGCCAGTTTGTATGGAGATGTCCAGTTTGTCATGTTTTACCTATCTATCTGCTACAGACCAGTTAGGTGTCAGAAGAGAAACCAGGTAGCCATAGATACATCTGTTATCAATAGCCAGAATAAACCATGAGTTAGGTACGGAGATAGCAGAGCAAGCATTTATGACCAGTACTAAGGCAAGATATGGGTCCAGAAAGGCTGCTCCATCTCCTGTGCAGCTGTTCCATAAACTTGATGAGTTCCCACTTTTCCTTCAATGTGCATAAGCATCACCCGAAGATCCTGTTAAAACACAGATTCTAGGGCTGAGCCCGTGGCGCACTCGGAAGAGTGCGGCGCTGGGAGTGCAGCAGCGCTCCCGCCGTGGGTTCGGATCCTATATAGGGATGACCGGTGTGCTCACTGGCTGAGCGCGGTGCGGCCGGTCTCAAAAAGGGCAAAAAAACCCCCCCAAAAAACACAGATTCTAAATCAATAGATCTGGTTTAAGGCCTGAGATTCGGCATTTCTAAAAGGTGATGTCAATTGTGCTGGTCCAGGGAACACAGTTTGAATAGCAAGGTGCCACAACATGGCAAGGTCTTGCTCACCTCTACACTACTTGCACTAAGTAAACATTTGCTTAGTTTAACTGCACTGTTATGGGTCAGCCATCGTTTTTATTGATGATCTTATTACAACAGGCATGTAGTTGCAAATACCTATGTAGGACATGGAGAAGAAGTTGAGTACAGATTGTATAGATAAATCAGGCACAATCCACAGCTCCTTAAAGATGGCCAATGTCAACAGTAACTGTCTAGCTCTGATTGAAGGGAAGTTCTCAGATTTTATCTGTATTTGCAGTGATTGCATGAGCAGCGATATTGGCCTTGTCACTGGCACTTACATACATGGCTGTGGTTTACCTTTTATCATACATTTATAAAATTCTGGTATTTCAGAAAAAAAGTGCTTTGTGGTAGTAGGACAGGGATGTATTCCAGTCGTGTCCTGTGTATTGAAACCAAACAGACCAATCCTTTCACTAGGCTACTAGGTTGACAGTCAATAAAGAGTAGATCTAGAAAAAAATAAAGTCTATTACTTGGAAGGAAGGAAGGAAGAAGGAAGGAAGGAAGGAAGGAAGGAAGGAAGGAAGGAAGGAAGGGTGAGGAAAATAAATCATAAGCACTTTTAAAAAACCTAAAAACTAAAAAAAAATAAAGAGTAGACCTAGGGACTCCCTTTTTGCCCTTGCTGTAGAACAAAGAGAAGGACCATGGAACTCAGTTTAAGGGGTGAAGGAAAAGCTTTCTGCAAGAGGGGCTGCCTATACTAAGCTCTGAAGGGTAAATAGGAATGAGCTCAGAGACGTGGGGAGTGGAAGGAACATTCCCAGCCGAGAGGACAGCATATACACAAGGGAATTTGGGAATCTGCAAGTAACTCAGTGTGTCCAGACTGTAGATTACAGTGTAGAGTGGGCAAGGCAGCGCATCCTGAGAAGCAGACAGAAGACAGATAGTGGTGAATCACGAGCTTTCCTAAGAAAGCATGAAGATCCCTTTGGAATGCTCTCATTTTCTCAATGGCACCTGGACTGTGAGGACCAATGACATTTCTCCTCCAGGGGATTGACTGTGAGCCCATAACAGATATTTTCTGCCATTTGTTTTGATTGCCTCCCTGGAATTCCACGATGAGATGCCAGCCAGGACTCCCTTGACTGCCTCCTACCTTATGGTTCTCGCAAGGAACACAGAAAACAGACAATTTGCCAACTGATACTTCTGCCTTAGAGAAATGGAATTTGGAGATCAGAAGTTTGAACGCTCTAGAGCACTCATTTTCAGAACTATATCTGACATTAAATGCTGAACATATGTTGAAGCTGGGTTTCTCATATACACATGAGAAACATATACATACTATATATAGTATATATACACACACAATACACACACACACACATACAAACACACGTACATGTTCCTTATTACATAATAAAAATGTAAGGATTTTTATTGTGTTGTTGTTGATTTTGTTGTTATTTCTTTTTCCCTTAACACACTCTGAGCATAATTTGAAATAGTCTTAACATTGATAGTAACCTGAAAATAAGTAAGGAATGTGACCCAAGGAACAAGAATTTTAACACAAGAAAATTATGTAGTTTATTTTATTTGTATTTATCCAGCCAAAATAAGACAATCTCTTGGTATTTACATTAACCCTTAAGTAACAGCTGTGAAACCAGTGTGATACATTTTGCATGTGCATTTGGAAAAATGTTATATGTAACATCTGTTTTCACTCATGCACACAGTGCATTATTTCATCATGATGTATTCTTTGTGGTATTATTTCAGAAATCTATTACCCACAGATCATGAGAAGATCTCTTGTCCTGTCATCTTTGGGATAATGAACACTCTCCATATGTGTAAATCTGTCAGGCTGTGCCTTCCTAGAGTGACAGTTATTAATTTACAAATCAAAGAAATCATTCTTACTCTTTTCAATAAATGACTGTTTTACTGCTGAAATACAGAAAAGGTCATTAACTTTAACTATAAAGCTTCTCATCAAAGAGCCTATGAGCAGGGACAAATTTAAGTTTTCTTGCTTTTCTTCTTAAAGGGATTTTTAAAATCAGGAAATTCCAAGATATATTCAATTTTTGGAAAAATAATTGATAAACAAGCTTGCATCAAATTCATATTAAAATTCACATTGTAAACAAAGGAGCTAAAGTTAATCCAGCCAGAAATTTTTTTATGCTTTGATTCTTCAAACTTCTACAACTATTATCCCGTATAATATTTAACCAGAGCTCTTGTTGGTCTGTACAATCATCTTCTTCAGCAAGATATCAAAATAGACTCAGTTTTACTCTTTGGGTGGACTCTCAAGAAACAGAAATGATGGGTATAAGATACCCCCTAAAAAGGAGCAGGGGTGCGACTTGATAGATTTTCAATTCTGTCAGATAACGTCATGAGCCTTTCCCCCCTGTTGCACGAATCTGTTATATGAGCATTTATTAAATATGTGTTCTGTGACATGCACTGTGAAATGTTTTGAAGAAAGTTATTCTTACTTCCCGCCCCCAGGACATAATGAAAAAATGCCCAGAGAAAGGCAATGAACCATCAAGAATATGTGAGATCTCAGCATCTGTGTTGGAGATACTTCAGGCCAGAATGCTCATTCCTAAAATAGGCAGTGACAGGAAGGGCCAGAGGGCAGCCCCACGTTCCCAGAGAACTCAGAAAGTAGGAGAAACCAAACACAATGTGTAACGAAGCAAGAAATTTAAAATGTGGATTTTGGAATAAATCTGAAAAAAATAAAATTGTCATCGTCCCTGGAAAATTATTTCTGAATAGTTAATTTCTTCAGTATTAATTGGCTCAAATTAGAGGTGCATAAAAATAGAACATGCAATCAAATAAAATACTTTTTTTAAATAAACTTTTTGATTTTAAGCTAGTTTTATTCAACCACGTACTATATTATTAAATTTTTTGTCAGTGACAAATTTGAATAATTTGTAGTCCATTAAGCATTATTGTACGCATCTAAAGAAACAAATCACAGTCTCTGCAAAGTAGAAACTTTGTAGGTATTTTTTTTAAATCTGCTTCTTTGTCTCTAGTATTTTTTTCCGATTATTAAGAACGTTTAGTTTTTGGTAGGAGAAAGTGGAATCATATGCTATCAGGTTGAATTTTGCTCAGGAAGAAATCTGTTTTCATGTCTTCATGAAGTTATATCTAAAAGGAAATGCCTTACCATTGTTGATTTCCTCAACTGGATGTTCAAAGTTGAGAGAGTGGTAGTGGTGTGGGTTGCAAGATATCTTTAATAAGCTGGCAATACTCACAATATCCTTTAAGACAGTACTAATGGAGTACAGGAATGTGTTGTTGGATTCTTGCTTATAACTGTTTGGGGCTTTAATGTTCTTTTTCTTCTATCTCACATATCATTTAGCACGTATCCTTGGAATTGTTTAATTTATCATATTTCAATAACTTCAAAGTTGATAGAATTGAATGAGAGATGAGATATCTGCCTGTTCTCAGAAATCCATTTTCATTGAATGACATGGAGTTATTTTATGTAAGAACATTTACCCTTTTAAGTGACAGACAAACGAGAACTGATAGCACTTACTAGACTGACTGTGCATTGATACCACTAGCCATAAACATCTCACTCTTTACAAGCAGTACCAGGGGAAGAGAGCCTTCTGGAAACAGGAATAGATGCCCTACATGACCCAAGAGAGAGGATTAGGATCAGTGAATGAACGTTAAGTGAAGTTAGGTCTAATTTAAAAGAGCCACTTTCCAATAATCATGCTTTAGTAGTAATGTCATGGAGTATTTTGATGGTAGTGATCTCGCCATCACTGGAGCTGTGCAGGAAGCAGCTTAGTAACTCTTAGCGGTGCTTTTTCCAAAAAGAAGTAAGACCCTGAAGGGGTTACAAGCTTAGATGGTCTTTCAAATTCCTTATAAATCTGTCTGAAGTCAGCATTTGGTGTCTGCTTTCTTTTGCTCATTTCTTTTCTAAGCTTCTGCTTCACTTTCCACGGTAGTAGACGATTAAGTTTCCAGGATCTTCCCAGATTCTTTGCTGGAGGATTAATCTGGGATGCATAGAGGGGCACTTCTTGCTTTGCAGCTTCTCTTGACTCTGAGTCTTAAGTTTACCCAGGATGAGTGTGAATGACTCCCTGTATTGGGCCCCAAGGGTACTGATAGTATGTGGCCTTGAGACAGACTGGAGTGGTATACAGCTCACCTTGAAGCCTCCAGGAACTTTGTCTGAGCTACATCCTTGTCCTTCTGGCCATACCTAGTGATCCAGGTGTAGGCAGACCCAAGTAAAGCCTTTTATGTTCTCTCTTCTGGGGATGGCGATTGGAGGATAAGATTCACAATGGACTTCCTTTGAGTTCCCTGAAGCCACACTGTTATTTTTATTTTATTTTATTTTATTTTTTAACTTCTGTTCGTTTCCAGAATTATCCCATAATTCTCTTTATTTTTCCAGCATCTCTAAAGTCATTTCCTGGTGTTTACAACCAGAAGAACCTTCAGTTATATAATGGTTTAACCTTATGCACAAAGAAGACAAGACGAGGAAAGCCCAGGACTTTTTCTTTTTAATTTCCAGAAAACAACGAAATAGATTTCAAATCATTATGGCACAGGTGGCCGTTTTAAAGAGTTGCATAAATTTTGTTCTTTCTACCTGGGAAAATGAACTGAGCCAATGAAAGCATGTGAGTAGCAGCACCATGCAGTTGCACAGGCCGGGTGGGAGACGGCGAGCTGGCCTCTGGCCCTGTGTTCATACTAGCCAGCCGGCTGAGGGAGCTTCAGTAAACATTCGTCTTGCTGAGCTTCAGTCTCCTCTCATCTAAAATAAGAGGAATCCGATGACTCCTAAAGCCCCTTCTAGTTCCTAAAAGCTTTAATCCAGGCAGCTGAGGCAGAGAGGTCATGACTTGGCCCAAGCACATAGCACAGGTTGGGGATAGCATATAGACTTGGACCCAGGTACAGGTACTGTGTTATCTAATGTGCTTTATTACTCCAAGACTCTTCCAGAAGACTTTTGACAGCAAAGTGCATTTCCGCCCTGGCAATCCCTCCCAGTATGGGGCGAGTCTGATGTGTCCCAAGCTTACAAGAGTGTCAGATCAGCGGATCCCTCTAAAGATTGTGACTGACATCTCCTGCATCTGGGGAGTTTTGACTATTTTCTCCCAAGCCACTTATACAGCAAATTTAATATGCACAGATTCTTTCTGGTTCCTACATTGGCCCATGTGATTTCTAGTTCTCCAGTGTCTGCTATAGCAATAAAACAGTGATGCCAGTGTGTTGTAAAAATACAGAACAAGTGAGCAAAAAGCATGTTTGAAGAACAACAGTAAATCTTGATTTCAATACTTTTTAACAGCTCCACTTTATTTTACTTTGCATTTTGATCTAGAAAATAATTTCTTTTGAACACCACATCTGCATGCATTGTCCACCTTAGGTCCTAGTTTCGGAGAAAAGAACACAACACTCTCATGCTGATCACTGGCTGATGTTTCCAATCTGCTAGCTCAGCTCCTATTCCATTGTAGCACCGGAAATGAAGTCAGTTACAGAGAAGGAACTAATTGTGTTCCTGAACTGGAACAATATCTGGATGTGCTGAAAAATTAAAGGCAAACAAAACCCACTTCACAATCCCAGCTTCATTCCTACGTAGTGATACCACCTTGGGAAAATGACTTAAACTCACCAAGACAGCATCTTTGGCTGTAAAATGGGAATGTGAGTACTCACTTAGGATTGTCCTATGGACTGGAGACCATGTGTGACTGGCACAGTAGTTAAAATAGGTCATGTTTACAGTACATGAGTTTGGAGTGTCCTGCTCACAAATTTGATATTCAATATCACTCTGACAAGCATGGAAATGTGACAAAGCTATCAAGCTGAGGAACCCCAAAGAATAATCTATTGTGGAGAACTTCTTACCACGGTCAAGGGTAGCTTATAATAAAAGGTAGTTTTTAGGAAAATAAGCTTTCTAGTCCAGGCTGTACAAGGTTGGGGGAGTCATTGCATCTTGCTGAACTCAATCTCCTCTCATGTATACATAATAAGAGAGTCGAATTAGATGCTGCTAAGTTTGCTTCCAACTCTGAGTCTGTGTGAATTCCCAAGAGTGACTTAAAATAAGTGATTGGATGACTCACAAGACAGTTGCTGGAAGCCTGGGGCATATCAGTGTTTCTTCCGCCACCTTGTCAATAGCTAACAATTGAAGGGCTGGTCCCACTGAGGGAGTGGCAAATCCAAACCAGTTTGGGGTGGGAGGACAGATGAAATTGTGTGTGTGTGTGTGTGTGTGCATGCACACGTGTCCATGCAAACGTGCTTTGGAGCAGGGCTAGATAGAGGTCTTTCTAAAAGTATCAGTGAGAACAGAGCCTAGTCAGTCTGACCCTGCACAAACCGTGCACACGTGTCCATGCAAACGTGCTTTGGAGCAGGGCTATATAGAGGTCTTTCTAAAAGTATCAGTGAGAACAGAGCCTAGTCAGTCTGACCCTGCACAAACAAGGAAGCTCAGGAAAGCTCTTTTGTCTAGGAAATATATCAGCAGAGAAGAGAAATTCATCCATACATCCAGCTGGCCATCTATCAGGACATGCTGCTCAGTGGCGACCAAACTCCTAGAACCTTGAGCAGAGGCAGATACAGAATCACCAGCAAACTCAAGACTGCTTGTTGGTGGTGGCATTTCATTGTTTTGTTATTTTATCATTTTTCAGAGCACAAAATTCTTACACTTCAAACCTTCCCAGGAGATATAGGGAGATATTCATACTTTATTTTTCTATTTCAAGAAAAAACAGAGAAACATAAAATAAAACTGTGTAGTTTATATTTTAAGAAAGACTGGACATTCGGATCTTGCCAGATACCTCTCCTTTCAACATCTACTGAGTGAATGTGGCTCTGCTGTGTGTCTGCTCTGTGGGCTTGAAGAAATGACTCGGTGCCTCCGAGTTCACTCCGTCATCTGTTAAAAACAAAGACAAATATGGTGATGAAACCTGAAAAATTCTTAGTTAACATTCTTCTGGCTTCTCTGTGGCTCTAGCAATTACCCCGCACTCCATTTCTCCTCTTGAATATGTGCCCTTGAAGTTGGAAAACACGAATGTACTTGCTTTTAAAGGATTTTGCTACTTTAAAGGTGAATGAGGCTCGTCAAGTGGAAAGAATGACCGTACAGAGACATTTTATTAAACCAAGTCACAGCAATGCCTTTCCAATTATTTGCCCGAAGGGAAGTTTCTTTTAATTCAGGAGAACTGGGACTGTATCTGGGGTGAAGGGAAGACAGACAAATACAACATTGTGACATCCTTGGGAAAATATCACTGAAATGGGTCAGCCTTTCTATTTCAGAGCTGTGTCATCTGAAAACATTGGAGGATGCTAAAAATAAGCACACGGTGTGCTCTCGGCTGTTCAGCCAAGCCAGTATGTCTTTGAGAAGGCCTTTAGATTAACAGTCGACTTGTAGACATAATAACTTTCAATGACTTTTCCAGGGACTAATCTGGATGGCTTTGGGAGTCTCTTCACCTCTCATCACCCCATGACTCTTTGTCAACAAGGAAGGAACTATGGGGGCAATATTAATCTCTGGGGGTGGAGGTGGGGGAGTTGATTGCGGACATTCAGGGGTATGAGCAGGACTTAATGAATACAAATTTAATGCCCAGCAGACACAGTGACGGGCTGGCTGGGAAATGCTTTTTAGTGCTCCCGTTGTACACACTGGATTTCCAGTTCTAAACACTAGATTTGATCTGCAACTCACAAATTTCAACATCAACTTTGTTTCTGTTCCTCAGTCTTTTCCCTTTGTCACTGTATTAAGTTTGTGGTCTCCATAGATTTAGTGTCAGAGATACTTAAGAGCTTCCTAGGAGCTTTGGAGCCAGGAAAACTTGGTGATTTCCAGGTTTGCCACTAATGAGCTGTGTAAGCTACATTACATTTCACTTTTTCTAAGTCTCTGTTTTTCCATCCATACAAAGTAGAAATAACGGATGACCCATAAATTTGCTGTGAGGTTAGGGATACTGAACCTAGATCACCTAGAATAGTGCCTGGTACAGCATAGGTACTACTCAAATGCTATTTGTGAGTATTATTACTACGATTACTATTGCTATTACTACGGTATTATGATTGCTCTGCTTTGATTCAATCTCTTGCACAAATTGTGGCAGGTTGTAGGCAACAAGATGATCTTTTGCCTCATATCACACTTGGATTTTTTGGTATCACTTGCTCCTAAACTCAAAATTCTTGCACTGTTTCTGCTCTTTTGCCTGAGGGCTAATTAGTTGTCTTAAGAGTATTATGTTTTACCCGCCACAGTACTCACTAGGCCCAGCTTAAATGTCTCCCTCTGGTTCAACACTCTTCACTTTGTGTGTTAGAATGATTTCTGTGTCTGTGTCTCTAGATGGTGAGCTCCTTGAAGATCAGGACCAGCTCTGATTCAGGTCTTCTTCTGCAGGCCCAGAGCAGGGTGAGGCATGCTATATGCTCTCAGTCCTATTTGCTACATTCTTTGGGGGTCCATGTTTATCCTGGCTCTTGTCACTTCCTCGATGACTTTGTAGCTGAATTCGGTTTCCTGTCCTTCCAATACCTCCTCCCAGTGGAGGGTGG
>NW_007733756.1:1967-3014 GCF_000696425.1 Galeopterus variegatus | reverse complement strand
CAGACACTTTTACAAAATCACTGAGGGATACCTTTTCATTTCTGCTTTAGTATTGAGAAGAGTACGACTTAGGATTAATGACTCCCCAAAGTCACATATGTTGTAAGAGGTCATTAAACCATTGGAAGATGTTAAAATATATCCCAAAGTCCCAAAAAGTATAATAGAAAACTAACAAAAAACGACCATCAAGCAAACCAAAAAAGAACCAGACCTTGTATGGCTGAGTTCATGTACCATTTCAGCATGTAAATTTCCATTCTAGAAAAAGCCTCCTTGAAATTTTATTATGGGATGATACTAAAGGCTACTTACAGAACTGTTACAAGCCTTAGTGAGAGTGATCAGCAAGGGTGCTTTCCCATGTATAAGGCTACAGTTTTAGACAATGCCTCAAGTTCTATTTTCTCCCCTTTCTTTGATAGCTTAAGAACTCTCTGCCTCCAGCAGGAACATAGCCTCTTTGCTCCCTGCTGAAGTCATCAAGATTTCTTCCCTTCACTCTGCATGTATAGGGACGGGGGTGTTACATTTTTAAATGATGGCTGAAATCCATAGAAACACGCATCTTTTTACATTTTGAACTTAAAAAAAAAAGACTTTGCAAATAAAATGGCCTGAAATAAACATAAATGAAAAAAATCACTGGGTTACTTTAATCACAAAACTTGCCAAGGTTCCAATATTTTATGCATGTTGGTCACTATTTTCAAAGCAATAACTAATCTCTGATTGTAAACAGAATGGGAAATTAGTAGTTTCCTTGCCTCTAGATTTGCTTAGGGCCTAGTGATATTTAGAAGGTCAGTAATTACTTGGTTAATGAATGAGTCCCACAATTCAGGGTCCCTTGTCTTCCATGGGGAATTATCCAGGCCTGGACAATCTCACTGACTCTCTTCAGACAATAATTCTCTGTAACTGCATTAGTTCAGAAAATATTTAGCCAGAAAAACACAATAACTTTAACTTATTTTGTCTTTCAATCTTCTGCTTTCTGAAGAATTACAGATTCTCCCAGTCACCAGACAATAAGGAAAATTCAAG
>NW_007733756.1:0-344 GCF_000696425.1 Galeopterus variegatus | reverse complement strand
CCTACCCGAGCTTGCTAGAGACATGTGATTACCTGAAACCAGCAAGTGTGCAATACAAACATTATGCAGATGAAATAAATTCAGGGCTTTGCAGATAGGCTCAAAGAAATAAATACTCAAGAATATTGAGCAATTCACTCAAGCAAGCACCTAATATGTATTTTCCTTATTCAAAGTAACAATTTTCTTACTGTTGCATCAGACTATAACAGTTAATTAGATTTTGAGGAAGAAACTTGGTTAGGATCAATGAGTTTAGGGTATGGATACAGTTGTTTGAAAAAAAATCCATTGGCACATTTTTCAGTTGTTTTTAATATTTTTTATGCTTTTGTATAGATAAA
>NW_007733755.1:104386-104998 GCF_000696425.1 Galeopterus variegatus | reverse complement strand
AATCAATTCACACACATACATACACACACACACACACACACACATACACACACACACACACAAAAAACAATAAACAAAAAAAACGGGGGGGGAGAGGAAGATATAAAAACCACAATTTTTTTGAAGTTCCTACAACAAGCAAATGGAAAGGACACGCTTGGGTGGGAGGGGGGAGATGGAGGAGGGCGGGAGATGGAGGAGGGCGGGAGGTTTCGGTGATGGGACATAATAATCAACTACATTGTATATCGACAAAATAAAAATTAAAACAAAAAAACAAAAAACATATGCTGCACCTTCTCACGGCTCAGACCTCGGCACTACCTTCCCATCCTACAAGCTCTCCCTGGGAGTTCTCCTCCATTCCCTTCTTTATGCCTTTGAATGTCCATTCCAGAATTCTCTTCTGAGCTTTAGAACCATGTATCTAACAGCCTATGTGACTACTTTAACAGAAGGCCACACAAGCCCTCACACTAACCCTGTCCAAGACTTAACTCATAACCGTCTCTCCAAACAGCACCTCCTCCAGAATTCCTTATCTTGAGAATCAGGACTGCTATCCATTTAGTCACACATGCAAGAGACCTCTGGTCGTTCCTGAAACTTCTT
>NW_007733755.1:103137-103712 GCF_000696425.1 Galeopterus variegatus | reverse complement strand
CCTGCACCCTCATGGTACATTGGAATTCTTCAGAACACTTGTGATGATCATGAAACAGCTGTGTGGACAGCTGTGTGTGTCAAGTCTATCCCCCTCCATGGACTCAGAGACACTGCAGGAGGGTCCGCCCTGCTAACCACTCCATCCTACACAGCTGACATTTCACCTCACTTCATTTAACCTTCACAGCACAGTCATAGGGTAGCTCTAGTATTTTCCCCTTCACAGAGAGGAAAACTGGTCACAGAGAGTAGCTACTCAGGTCACACAGCTGCTAATTTGAACCCATAGAATCTGATTCCAGATTCTGTTATCTTAACCGCCCTCTATCCTATACTGTATCTTGTCACCTAGAAGGTACTCAGTAAATATTGAATGAATGAAATTTTCAAAAGGTATTGTAAATTGTTAATGAATATCAACAATTGTTATTGAATTGTTATGAATTGTTAATGAATATCTAGAAACTGGGAGAAATAATAAGACTAAGGAGCTGGTTATCAATAACCTTAAAGACAATTTAAATTCTAATCACACATTGACTGCAAAGACCACGTTACTATCTTATTCTATTA
>NW_007733755.1:97064-102468 GCF_000696425.1 Galeopterus variegatus | reverse complement strand
CCTTCCTTCCCTTTCTTCCCCTCCCTCCCCTCTCCAGAAATACGTACTGAGCACCTATTATACACCAGGGAATACGTGAGGCACGGGATACCTAATGGTGAGTCAAACAGCCCAGTCCCTGCCTTTGGAGAGCATAGTATTTATAAAAGGGAGATTTAATGCATAAGTAAACCAACAAATGTATAATTACAGAATTGTCCTCCCTATTAAGAAGGGAAAGGAATTCAGTGATAGAGAATAAGGATGGGAAGGGAGAGTTCATGGGATGGGGAGGGTGAGGGACCCACTTCAGGGGGCCTGAGGAAGGAGGGGCTGGCCGTGAGCTGGGTGCGGCCCCCCAGAGCAGGGTGGTCCCGGTGCAGGAAGAAGCCTGGCACACTGGAGGGCAGATGCAAGCCCGTGTGACAGGGCTGAGCACGCCAGGGGTCAGGGTGAGCAGTGGCTAGACGTGTGGGAGGGTTTTAGGCAGAGGAGGGACATGATCGCGACTTGAAAGATTACACACAAGACCACGTGGGTAACAGTTTAGATCAGAGGGTGGGAGAGGAAGGAGTAACACTAATGAAGACTAATAAAGAAGCGACTGTCATCCATCCAGAGGGCCAGTTTAGACTGGAGGGGTGGTGAGCAGAAAAGAGGGTTCCTGGGAGGCCAGGCCCTCCCGGCAGATGCAGAGGAAGAGAGACAGGGACTGTGTGGCTATTCCCACCTCTCCATGGCTTTGCCTTCTGTGCCCTGAACCCACAGGCCTGGCCATGGTCTGGGTGCAGGGCTGCAATGGTACAAAAGATCCCATGTGACAATTAAGGCAAAGAGGAGGGAAACACTCAGTATAAGTCTGACTTCTGACCAGGAAGTCCAGGCAGCTCCCTTCTGGCCACCATGCCTGGTCACTGTGTTCTCTGTTAGGCGGCTGGGAATCTTTGTTTTTAGTGGGAAACTTTCATTTGGAAAGAAATCGAAATGATGACAAAATGGAAATCCTTATGTACGATGCCGGGAAAGAAAGACTAGAAATCATTGTCATACTGTACTCTGCCGTTTCTTTTTTCATCCTGCTGCTGTTTGATTGTAACAGCAGCCACCATGTCATATGGATCCTTAAATTCACTTTGTAGTCGAGTAAGCTGAGACTTGACAAGGTTAAGTGACTTGCCCAAGGTCATACAACTAAAAAAATCAGTGGAGGAAGGTGACCAGACTGGGAAATAAAGACAAATAGAGAGGAACAGAAAAGTGTAACCGTGCTCAAAGTCACAGCACTGCAGCGAGCAGGCTGGGACTAGGACATGGTGCCATGAACACAGAGCCACCAGGGCGCGTCTGGAAGAGCCGCTGAGCAAAGTGAGGGCCTCACAGGTGCCAATCACCACAATAACAGGAACCCAGAGGCACGTTCAGTGGGGCTGAGAAAGAGTTTCCAATGAAATGCTCGAAGCTCAGCAATGCTTTTTTATGGCTTTGACACAGAAACTCAAATACCACAGTTTGGACATTGTAAGCCTAAATGATATCTACAACGAAGTCCGCCTAAACCAAGAAGGAACTCAAACACCGTATTCAAGCTGCACACTGTTTCTAAGAATGACATTGCACAAGGATATCTACCACGTGTTACAAGTATTTGTTTTCATTCCTACGATCATTGAAGGTTATAAGAGAGATTGATCGCTTGAACTCAAACACCGTATTCAAGCTGCACACTGTTTCTAAGAATGACATTGCACAAGGATATCTACCATGTGTTACAAGTATTTGTTTTCATTCCTACGATCATTGAAGGTTATAAGAGAGATTGATCGCTGGCTAGACGCTGGGCACAAACAGTATCAGCTTAATTGGAGTCAGGCAAAATGTTTGTCTGCAAATCTCAATATGTCACAAAAAATAAATATTCCTTGCTTTTCTTGGGTGGACTCTATCTCCCCTTCCAAGTAACTGCATCTGAGCACAGTGCTTCAGCAAATGGGACTCTTCAGCATGTGCACTGTGAGTAATCAAACAGTTATCTTCGCAGCTACACCCAGGCAGTTCACCCACATCTGTTCATTTCCCTCTCATTCAGCCCTATTTGTTTGCTTTGCCAGTCACTTAGAACTCTTTATCTAATAATTTTTCATGTCTTCTTTAAAAAGAAGAGAAAGCAGCTGTAACAACATCTTACCTAGCCTCATTCATTTTCTTATTGACTAAATGCATCGTATAGATTTCCTTTCACTCCAATGTCATGTGGCTGTGGAGGATGTGCTTGTGAGGAGGTGGCCCCCTTCCTTGTTGCCACTGAAAAGAAAGCTGGATAAAAGCAAGCTACCCGTCACAGCCAGACGCACGACGAACGATGAGGCCATGCAACCATTGTTCTTAGTTCCTTAAGAAACGTTAACAAATTCCTGCCAGCATCTGTGGAACACTCCAGTAGCCAATAACCGATATAAAACACTGTTCATTTATGGCTTACCTCAAAAGTCGTTGCTTCTAGAAGTGGTGACATCTCAGGCATTAGCTGCCTGAGAAGCAGTGACACCTCACAGCTAAGTGCAATCCTGTCTGAGGTGGACCCAGACACCACACAACTTAGAGGGCAAGAGCGACTGTGGGGCATTCATTAAGAAATGGTGCATCACGTGGTGTTATTGAACGTAACGGTCACATGGAACATCTGTTCCTGGGCCACACAGTCCAATGGACCCGTTGTCCTTGCTGCCCAGAAGACAAGGATCCTCCTGTTTCCACACTGCCCCCTTGTTCTTTTCATATGGGTGACATTTCACCATGATGTACTGCATCTGCCGGAAATGAGTAGTTATCCAGCAAATGCACAAATTCTCCCTGTAAAAAGAAGACTACGGGCTGAAAGATCACCAAGGTCATGGCCAATTCTATGACAGCTGAAAACAGTTAACCTGACTTTTACCACCCAGGCAGGGGCCAAGGCGAGATAACACAGCTTAAAATTTCCTTCTGGCTTAGAAATTTGAACTCAATGCAGGCATATCCCCCTGCACTCCCCAGAAATCAGATGGCTCACAATGTCTTTATGACATCTTTATAACATCTTCTCACTTTTTCCATGTGGGACCTAGGAAAGGTATTTAGGAAATGAAGGATAAACATGTTTGGCCAAAAGAATCAAAAGTAGCCCTTGCGTGGCACAGCCAGCCAGGACCCAAAAGCATTGTCCTCTCCATATAAGACTAGGCTGAATAATTTCTCCGAAAGTTGTGGCTGTTCTTTATTGGCACAATTAGAGGTGCAGCCAGGGTCTTTTAGATTTCTTCCTCTATGAATAGTTTTTTGGATCCTTGGTAAGCACTAAAGGTTTAACTTTTTCTGTGATCAGTCTGCACCAAAAACTTAACTCAGGATTCTGGGAAATTACAAGAATTGAGTTTTGACTTTATACGAATGGTGTTATCATATGGTTTTTTAAAAGCCTGGGAAGAAACATCTTTAAAACTAAACGCACACCAAAGACAGCAAAATCATTGCTAAGTCACGACAGCTTGGGAAGTCAGTATGGAACTCATAACCAAAACGTTATGCTTGTGACCTTCTGCCCAAGTGGTGCAGTATTGTCACTTTTTGCACTGAAGTGCTTTGCTGACATTGGTCACAGGAGCCTGTGATCTCAGCCCAGAGGAGATACTTGCTAAGTACTTTTTGAATGGATACAGTCAGGGAGGGCATGGCCGCTGCTCTCTGCCTCGGACTCCACGCGTTAGAACGCCTCTCCATGAATCTTTGAAGTCGCTCTGTCTCTGCTTTTCCCCAAACTGATTCCGTTTGGTGGGTAGCTGGTGCGGCTGTGTCACAGGCAGAGGGTGGACCTCATGGGGTGGAGTGTACAGGCTCCATTCTGCTTGCTTGCTGCACAAGGGAAACGAACATGTGCTTTTCCATCTGTGATCATTTCTGGGCTTCTGAGAAGGAACCGTCACTCCACTGTTATTAAACTTGGTGTTTCTCTTTCAGTGCTGAGACATGAGTGTGCATTTGGTAAATTCATGAGATGAGTGAGGCTGGAATAGCAGATAGTACATTTTTTTAAAAAAAACAATCCCTTTCCTTGTATAAATACCAGAAATGCAGATGCTTCTGAGCACACCAGTGAGGGCCACCAGAAAATGATGAGGATGAAAATTGTCAGTCAAGATTCAGCCCAGTTGGGTTTCCATGAACTGCAATCAGCTTCCTGACTTTCTGTTTCAATCACTAGAGCAGAGTTTCCACATTCTAGTCTCTGGGAGGCAAGTGCATGGTGAGATGTTATCAGCTATTCTACCCAGAAAGAATCCTAGGATAAAACAGGTTTGGTGACTCCATTTTTTTCCCTGCAGGAGTTTTTGGGATCTTGGCTATGATAATTAGAGGAAGAAAAATATTTTTTAAACCTTAGTACTAGTGTAAAAATGGTACATCTTTTCACCATATACTCCTATTTTTAAAACTAAAAATATTAAATATCTGCATAGGCAAGACACCATGCTTTTGGAATAAGCTGACAATGAGGCTATACAGAAATATCCCCAGACTCAAAGTTAGGAGGCCTGAGCTATTTCAGATAAGCAGTAGTGGGCAAAGGGATGTGGAAGCTATTTTTACATTATTGTTAATATTACACAAAACTTTATGGAAATTTTACATTTACCATCTGCAAGATTGAAATTTAAGTTAAACATTATCTTTATTTTCATTGAAATGAAAGATCTTAAAATAATTCTGTGAAATAACACTGAATACATCAATATGAATTTGTGATTACTTCATAAATGCAATGTCTTTGGTAGCCAATAACTTTACACACACACACACACACACACACACACACACACACACATGCATGCACACACCATGTGGGGGGACAACACGAGAAGTCCTTAGAGGTGGAAATTCTGATGACTCCTAGATGACCTCTAAGGACCTCCTCCAGATCTAAAATTTCATAAGTCCCTGATAATAAGGAGAATGATAAAATATACAATAGTTTTATATAAAATTAGATATACGACTTTTGTGAAGGGTGTTTATTCTGCAGAGGCTGGCTGCAGTGGTACAGCCAGGAGGGGCCTACCCAAGTCCATTGAGAGTATAGTTTAAAATCTACATTTTCTCACCCTGCTGGCTCTGGCAGGAACCACCTGCCATTCCTGTAAGGTGAGAACATAGAGTTTTGATCTGGTCCACACGTCCTTTCTGTAGTAATCCTGTTTAGTCCAGTATTGCTTCTGTGCCCTTCAGCCACGGTAACCACATGCCCCGTCCTGGAAAATCGGGCACACCCTCTCCCTAGCCACGGTGATGGGCTCAGAGGCTTCAGCTTTTCAGAATCCTCCCTTTTATTTCTGCCCAAAAACATCACAAAAGATGCTCTTTATTTCCTGGAGATCATTAACTACATTGTCAC
>NW_007733755.1:96616-97051 GCF_000696425.1 Galeopterus variegatus | reverse complement strand
TGCCCAAAAACATCACAAAAGATGCTCTTTATTTCCTGGAGATCATTAACTACATTGTCACTAACTGCCATCAAGGCCCACTAAGATTAGAAGAAACCAATGAAATAATGAAATAATGCATGTGAGAGCAATTTCTGTTCTCTAACGTGCTGCCTGAGTGCCAGTCATAACTTTTCCTTCTGAGTGTTGCATCTAATCAGGGCAGTTCCTAAAACTCCCTACTCTGGACAAACAATCTGCATTTCCAACCACAGGGGTGGCTCAAGTTCCTCACTCTGAATCAAAATCAGAGGGTAATATTTACATGAGGTTTATCACCAGTAATCTTAAAATAAATAATATGTATGTATAAATAAAAGGATACTACAAAGAGTACATTTAAAAAATGGAATTAAAAGATGATACTAATCTTTCCATGAACTTTTTGAAGACCCC
>NW_007733755.1:89026-96132 GCF_000696425.1 Galeopterus variegatus | reverse complement strand
ACATTTAAAAAATGGAATTAAAAGATGATACTAATCTTTCCATGAACTTTTTGAAGACCCCACCTATATATGTATATATACATATGTGTATTTGAAAACCTCTCCTAAAGTCCCTAATCATTCACCAGTAGTTACTTCCAGATAGTGCTTGCGTGTGTGTGCACCTTTTAAACAATATCTACAACTATTTTAATTACTTTATCATTACTTTATCGGCAAAGGCTAGAACCAGAAAGTAATTAATAAAAATTGTCTAATAGTTAGAAGATATCACAAAATGTACACACTGATTAAAAAATCATGCACTTACTCCACGGAGGAGAAATCTGAGGTGTGTGCCCTTGACAAGCCTGTAGTAGCACTGTTGGTTCCCAGCCCCCAGCCATTCCCTCCTCCTTCCTGGTGGGCAAAAGCTCCTTTTGTTTGGACATTGTCCTCCCCAAATGAGTCAAGGGTAGATGCCTGCCTGAGAAGTCTCCAACCGCGCTTGGACACAGTAGAGAGAATCTGGATTCCTGCAGTCACTTCCTGGTGGGCAAAAGCTCCTTTTGTTTGGACATTGTCCTCCCCAAATGAGTCAAGGGTAGAGGCCTGCCTGAGAAGTCTCCAACCGCGCTTGGACACGGTGGAGAGAACCTGGATTCCGGCAGTCACCACCAAGCCACTGCTATCACATTCCTGCAGCCACCTGACTGTGAGACATCTTATTATGTGAAACAGCAAATTGTCCTTGTCATTTAAAGCAGCCCCCTTGAGATTTTCTCTTTTTTGCAACAAAAATAATTATAACTAATATAAAGCCTATTTACTGTTCTTTGTTGGACAATTTTAATAACTTTGGCTGCTTACTCTCTGAGCCTAAAACATACTCGAGTAGTGAATTAGATAGGAGGAACTGAAATGCTTCAGACACACTCCTAAGAGCAGGTGGGACAGCTGATGGCCTGGGAGCCAGGGAATGGACTTCTAAAATATAAAATAAAAGACAGAAACAAGAAGTTAAAAACACAAAGCTTGAATTCATTTAGTATCGAAGCAGAGAAGGCCACACGCCTCAACCCACCAAGGCATCGCTGTATTAAAGAGCAGAACAATACTGAAATAATCTATTTAGAGGAAATTCCATCTAAACTGATCATTGTTTTTTTAAGTTTTTCTGCTTAAGGGTTGAACCACAATTACCTGGAGGAGAAAACAGAGCTAGTTAGAACCACTCATTCGCTGAGAGTTTCAGGTGTCGTGGATTTTATGCTACATGTATATTAGAAAGCATTATTCAAGAGAGTCACTGAAACTCAGTGGCCATTTGTGCTCAGAAGCCACATTATAAAAAGTGATTAGATCCTAAGGACAGTCCACAAAAGCTCATTTCACTCCAAATGGACCTAAAACATGTTGGGAACAATGCCAGGTTAGGACAACAGGCAATGTGCCCCCACTGGAAATTACTGTGCTGTTCCAGACCAGTGCCATCTGGCTCAGAGTAATGAGGCACTGTGACAGGGTCCATGCTGCCCCTGAGCTGCCTGCCCATCTCTGATGGTGCTCTGGTAAGGCTGGCTGAAGGTCTGTGCTGGAGAGCAGACCACGCTCTCAGCTGGGAAATGGGAGAGATGATCCTTAAGGTCTCCTCCAATTCTGTTTTCAATCTCTCCTCATCCCTGCAGGTTCTGAGGGGTCAAAAAGATATTATGAATGGTGGCTCTTCTGTTCCTGCATCAGAGAAGTGCCCGATCCTGCCGCTGCCCGAGGTCCCCAGGTTCAAGGACGCCCACACCAAGGGCAGCAGGAGCGGGCAGGACTCTGTGGTGGCTGTGGTGGAGGACATGAGATGTGTGCACAATTGCTAGCTTCTCCCGCGAGCCTTGGATTTTGGCTCCCACAGGTAAAGGAATGTACTTCTCCTTCAAACCCCTGGTCAGCTAAGCCCTCCCTGTGGACGCCTCTCTGAGTCTTCCTGGCTGAAATTAGAGATGCTCCCTCGGAACACGCTTCCCCTCCTTTCTCGCACCTCTCCCGTTCTGCCCTGCACTGTAGTTACTGTGGGCACGTCTTCTCTCTCCCATTAGGATGTATCCTATGAGCAAGGTCCATGTGAGCCCTTTTAAAGATGGGGGGAATTGGCCTTTCCCTCTGGGAGCTGGCCAACTGGTTGAAGCAATTGCACAAGTGCACCGAAGATGGGTTTTGGAGGTCACAGTTTTCATCAGACATTAATTCATTCACACATTCAGCGAGCAGGTACGGGGGTCTACTGTGTGTTGGACATTGAATTGGATTCTTGCAGAGGGATAAGGTGAATAAGAGTTAGACGGCCTTTTTCCCTCCAGAACTCACTGCCTCATGATGGAGGCTGTCACCTTCTCTGACCCTCAACATCAATTCAGAGGTGGAAATTGAAGTCAGAACATGTTGGTCACCCACCAAATAGTCACTGACTATGTGAAAGAGAGAAAAATTACTATTCTATGCCACTTGACTTTGGAAGTTCAGACATGTATGAGAGTATGATGGTCTTATCCAAAAATCTCTAGAGATAGGGGAGGGACAGGCCACCTGAGGAGTCACTGTCCCTGCCATGGAGGGAGTGGAGAGAGATGGCTGGCACTAGAGCTGAGGACATAAAGTACAAGGAAGGGCAGGCCGCATGCCATGTCTCACAGTGAACATGGACACGGGGCCTGCAGCCAGCCTGCCCAGATCTGAATCCCAGCCCGGCCATTTACTTGCTGTAACTTCACCGTGTCTCAGTTTCCTCATTTGTGAAATGCGGATCGTGACAGTACCTTTCTCACACAGTTGCGGTGAGGACTAAAAGAGCCAATGTAGATAAAGGGCCCAGCATGGTGAGTTGTCATTGTTCTGTTGTCTGTACTGAGAGGGTCAGGGCCGGGAATGAACAATCTCACTCCTACCAGTAAGGTCAGTCCCTTCACTGTAGAGACACAAAGCCGACCTCTCAGCTACCGTGACCAACACTTTCCAGAGAATGTCCACTTCTATCCTCGGGAGTAATGAATTTCCAGACCTCTCCAACAAAGAAGACTTCCCAGATACTAGAGAGCAATATTCATAACTGGACAGGGAGTGTGGACGTCCCCATCCTGGAAGCTCTATTTTGGCTCAGGACATTGATAGACACGTAGTTACCCCGAGGAGACATCACAGTGACCCTCCTCCTTCCCCACATCCAAACATCTCCAGAATGAAGCCTGCCCTCCTCTGCTTCCACGTTAGCTCGGGCCCCGTCCTCCCACCTGAGCCCCTGCATCTGTGGGCTCTTTATAAACCATCTCCCCACTAACCCCATGGTCCTTATAAAACCCAGATCTTGCGATGTCACTTCTCTGCTTAACTATGCCTGGTGAAGAAATTCAGATGAAAACAAAAACAACATAGTGCTTTCCCACCACAGGATTATGACTGAAGTTAAAGTCTGGTGATATCAGGTATTTTTCTAGAGTCTGGGGAAGGAGATTCTCACACACTGTTGGTGCGAGTGTCAACTGATCATTTTGGAGGGTCTTTAGGTAGAGCTGACAAAACGTTAATGCCCTCTGACCCAGCAACTACAGGTTCCAAATCTACCTAGGAACCTTCCTAGGCGAATGAAAGAGGAATACCAAGGACATTTATTGAGCCTTGCTTGCAGCAGAGAAAAACTCAACCTAAATGCCCACCAGTAGGGAAATGGCTAAACTGTGGTATATTATGTTCTGAAATAGTATGCAGCATTAAAAACACAAGCTATGTCTAGAAATACTGACATGAAAAGATGTTACATAACAATACGTTCTAGGCTGAATTATGCCCCTTTCCCTATTCATATGTTGAAGTGCTAACCCCCAGTACCTCAGAATGTGACTGTATTTGGAGACAGGGTCTTTAAAGAGGCAATTAAGGTAAACACGAGTTCATATGGATAAGCCCTAATCCACAGTGACGTGTTCTCATAAGATGAGATAGGACACAGATATGTTCAGGGGGAAGTGATGTACAGGCACCAGGAGAAGGTCATCTGCAAGCCAAGGAGAGAGGTCTCAGGAGAAACCAGTTCTGCGGACACCGTGATCTCAAACTTCCAGCCTCTAGAACTGTGAACAAATAAACTTCTGGGTTTAAGCCACCCAGCGTGTGGTACTTTATTACAGCAGCTCTAGCAAACTAATACACAGTATTGGATGTTTTCTGTGGGTGCGTGTAGATGCGTGTGATGTATGGAACACAGAATGAGAGGGTCCACCCCAGCCTGGTGACAGTGGTTACCTTTGGGGACGAATTGGGTGTGAGATTGGGGATGGTGGATGAAGGGGATTTTAGCCTTAAAAATAAGATTTTAACTTTTATAATAAGAAAATACTCATATATTATTTGTATACCCATTTAAAAAACTAGCTCTCTTCCATGGCACTCCATTAAATACAATACACAACAGACTTCACCACCTGTGTCCCACTGTCTTTGGAACTTTACTCCTGTCCACTCCCATCCCCTACCCTTGCACACCTATTTGCCACTCCAAATCATTCGGTCACTCTGATGACTTCATGCCTGTCTGTCCCCTCTGCTTGGAACGCTGTTTCCCTTTCCTAAGCCTGAGTTGTTGATCTTTCTCCTTCGGAGCTCAGATTGAATGTCACTGCTTTATAAATACATTGCAAAAAGCCTTACTTGGAAGATTTTCCTGATGCGCACTTCTCTGTTCTTTAGATTTCTTATTCGTGTTTGTACCCCTGGTCCCTAATCAGTGCTGCAGCCAAGTAAATGCTCAATAAGTGGTTCCAAGTGGATGGATGATGGGACGTTTTTCAGCAGGTTGCTTTTCCATCTAGTGTATCTCAAAGGTCCACCACTGCATTCTGTGTGTGTTAACAGGCTCCCAGGAGACCAGGGCTGAAACCATGACATGTGCGAGGTCCTAGCCTCACACTCATTCCTTTAATACAACAGGAACAACTATATTTCTGGACCAGCCAAGCCCCATTTGCTTTCAATTCTAGTGAAATCTGCTGAGAATGTATTGCAACTTATTTTACTCAAGTTCTGTACCCATAAAGGTCTTCAATTACTTAACCCATAATAGGCCCAAGTCAAAAATGTTTAATGACCTCTGACTGGGAGGCTCTGATGACCCAGGCCTTACCTTTTCATCGGCTTGGGTGAGCACTCTCTCTCCAGGTTGGAGGACGTGTGTTTCACGTGCATCGCATTATAGGAAGTGTGAGTATAGTCATTTTCATCGCTGTAGTCGGGACCGAGCAACGTCCGGGCCCAAGTTCCCATGTCATAAGGAGGAAGTGTTCCTCCAAATTCAGAGGGCAAAAATTCAGGGTGTATTAGCTGGTGAAGGCTGTTTAAATTGTTTCCATGCAGGAAAATCTATAAAGAAAAAAATAATTAGCAATAAAAAATCCTAAACATCTGATCAAGTATTTAATCTAATACACAATGTAGCAATGACAAATTGGATGCACTGCTGGTGATCATGGTATTTAAAGAGGCATTCATTTTTGTGTCAGTGGCTTGGTCTTCATACAATGTTAATTTATTGCTCAGGAAAAGGGATGAATTAATAGTCGTTAAAAATGAGGTTTAAGAACAGATTGGGTATTATTTGGCCATGGCCCAAATTTACACATACAGTCATCTCACATCCCTACTGATGAACGGAGCATTGGTGCTGACCGTCTGCAGCCCCAACCCTGCCTGTGCAAACCTCAGATGCTGCCTTTCCCCACACTCTCTACCTCCCGCAGTCCTCCCCGTCATTCCTTGCCTGGACCAGGTTGCAGCTTCTTCCTAACCTGTCCCAGGTGCACCTGCCCATTCTGGTTCTCCCCATCCACTCCAATGAACTCTTCAATATCTGCTGACTGCTGTTTTTTTCTGTGTTTGTTTATATCTTGTGCCCCCCCCCCCCAGGGAGAGATTACCTAGGGAAAGACATGGCGTTCTCTTATTCCTTTAATACACCCCTTAGCTCTCGGGTTGGTGTAGGCACAAGGTAGAAGCTCAATCAGTTCTTATTCAATGGAATTGAAAACTGTGGCCCGAGCATGTATTGTGGGCTATTTTTGCAGCAATTTTCCATTTTTTGTCTGGATTGAGCACTAATACCCAAAGAAGTTTACATCTTCTGAGAATATGGTGGATAATGATGGAAACTGGTCAAATGGGGAGAAAACACCCCCAAATTACAATTACTTTCAGACAAATTCACAAAGTGGGTAAGCCATAAGTAGATAATTATCACTGAGTGCAATTTAAGAACTGACTCTGAAAGTTGATTTAAAGTGCGTTTGTGTAATGACATAGGTTCCCACGCTTCTTCATATAGCAGGTATGAAGTAACTTTGTGTAGTGTGTAAGTGACACATGATTAACCACATGTAACACATAAGTTGCACCCAAGTATAGGACTGTACACGCATGCATGCACGCACATACACTCATACCACAGTGAACCATGATGAAATATAAATGTGATTTAAAAAACTTAAATATAGGACCTCAGTCATAAACACTTGCTACCTTTTTCTATTGTACTGATTTTAACTTATGATGTAATGACATCATTTAAAAAAGAAGGGAAAAAGAAACTAAGTGCTAATTCTCCAGAAGAATACTGCAGCGCTTCAGAAAACAATGTACATTTTCTGACGTTGAAGTTGGGTATGACCAAATTTTCATAAAAATGCTTTCTTTTCAAGAAATTCACTTATTCTGGCTTTTACAAAACTCAGAGGGTGCAGTAGTATTTGAAGCAGGCTAGAACTAAATACTGTTTCTGGTGCTTGGAGCAAAGATTTGTACCCACCCACCCAGCATGTCCAGTTCTTAAAGCACAAGGGGTGCTGTTGAAGCTGGTCTTCCCTTCTGCATGTCCTGTGGGACAGAGGAACACAGAGGTGGGAGGCTGGATCCTTCACCTGTCAGAGTCTGTCCTATGCCCAAAGCTTTAGAAATTCTCTTCTATGGCACAGCAGCAAATCTCCATTGTGGGAGGAATTCCCACTGGCTTCATCCTGAGAAGAAGATGAAGGCACTGGGAAGTCTGAACCCATATTGTAAACAGTCTAGAATACTTCGCTGGCCTCAGCACGATC
>NW_007733755.1:86576-88228 GCF_000696425.1 Galeopterus variegatus | reverse complement strand
CTGGGAAGTCTGAACCCATATTGTAAACAGTCTAGAATACTTCGCTGGCCTCAGCACGATCCTGAGGCCCAGAAAGATGGTAAAATGTCTCAGAATGTCTCTACCTGCTGGGGCTGGTGAGTTCTAATTCCTAGTTCATTGCTTGTTTGGGGACAGGTGAACCACCCTTCCCATACTCTCCTGCAATGTTCCCTAAGGACCTGGAAACACATGGAGTCCAGGAGTTAGGTGCCCTGCAGGGCATGGGAGGGGGGGGTCCTTCGCATCATAAATAAGTCCCCCTTGAATACCCCTGGTGTAGGGACTTATGTACGGTGTTGTAAGAATGACCCTGGTCAGGTTTCCTTGAGGAGTGGTGCTCAAGGATGTGGAAATAATCGAGTGCCTGTTGAGGATGAATAAGTCAAAAAAAATGTGATAGATAGATGATAGATAGATATAGATACAGATAGTCTGTGGAAAAGAATGTTATTCAGCCTTTAAAAAGGAGATCCTGCCATTTGCAACAATATGGGTGAAACTGAAGGACATTATGTTAAGTGAAATAAACCAGGCACAGAAGGACAAGTACTTTATGATCTTACCTATATGTAGAATCTAAAAACAATTGAACTCACAGAAATAGAGTACAATGGCAATTGCCAGGGACTCGGGGGTGAGGGAGATGGGGAAATGTTGGTCCAAGGGTACCAAGGTTCAGTTATGTGGGATAAATAAATTTTGGAGATCTAATGTACAACACAATGACTATAGTTAGTAATATCGTATTGCATACTTGAAATTTGCTGAGACAGTTGATCCTAAGTGTTCTCAGCACATGAAAAAGGAGTCATAACTATGTGAGGGGATGGATGTGCTAATTAGCTTGACAGTGGTCATCACTTCACAATGTATACATATATCAAATCATGTTGTACACCCTGAATATATATGATTTTTATTTGTCAAGTATACCTCAATAAATCTAGAAAAAAAAGAGAGCAAAATGGAAAAAAGAAATAAAAGTCACTGAATCTCTACTATGTGAGTGGCATCTTGCCACATGCTTGCATACACTGTCTCATTAAATGACCCCAACAACTCTGATGTGGGTGCTCATTTCCCCATTTTATAAATGAAGACACAGATTCAGAGTAGTTAAGGAACATTGTCACTCAGCTAATCAGAATGCCAGGATAAAAACCCAACTCTGAATGATGAAAGAGGCTGGCTTCCCAAATAGCATCAATTGATGTAATTAAGATTTTAAAAGCCTTTTTCATAAAAACATTGTTATGTCCAATGAAGAATGCTTTCCCAGCCTCACAGGTGATGGCGCTGCCAGTATCACGCAAGAGCCATGGAAGGAAAAAAAAATCATTTTTCATAGCAATAACACATTTGCAGAACAAAATGCTGGCTATTAAAATATTCCATGAACAGTATATGGCTTGACCCGATATCTCCCACAAACATTTACAGTGAAGTGGGCATCTGATATTTGTTGCATGCCTTCAAAGTTCCCTTTGGTTTGTCACTGGGACTCTGAAAATAACCCAGTTCTACTGAATTATTGATTAAATCCAGGTCATTTGCAAACTCCAGCTGAGGCTAAAATGCTCAAGGGCTGCAGAAAAACCACCATGAAAGATAAGGAGAGAAAGAGAGAGAGA
>NW_007733755.1:83721-85313 GCF_000696425.1 Galeopterus variegatus | reverse complement strand
GATTCCAGCACTAGCTTCTTACTCCTCCGTGGGAGCACACAGTAGGTCTCAGGGAAAAAATTCTTGATTGATGGGCTAGTTGGTCCCTGTTATTGAGGGAATATGAGCATCCTCTTCTGCAGATGAACTCATTTTGTAAATATTTGGAAATAAGAGCATGTTTTCAGTGGCTACAGTTTTGGAACTTAGATCAGGGCATCAGCTTATGTATTAGAGGTTGGGAAGCTGCTCTTGGTGCTAATTAGATCCACAGAACAAGGGACCTTGGCCACAAAGTCTGAGCTAGGCCCACAAGACTAGGTTCTGATGAATGGCTTCAGACACTGGGTTTATCTTGGTTAATGGAATTAATAAAGAAGACATGTCTAAATGTTCTTTGAATTGTCAATTTTGCTGTCAATCAATTTCATTGCAACAAACATCTTTGTAAAATTTTAACAAGGTAAGCTGAAGGCAGAGGGAGCCTCGCTGAGCTAACAATTCAGGCAGCTGGCTGCTCCCTGAAGGTGTATGAAATGCTTTGCTTGGGTCTTTTTTAGTAACAAGGAAAGAAGGTTATTAACTTTGTTCAGAACCCTTTGAGTCTACAGGATCTCTAGGCATCTTCCACACCAATGTTTACAATGTCAGTACATGGAACGGCTCTTAAGGGTTGACATTTGAAAAACTTAAAAGTAATTTTTGCCTCCATGTAGACATTTTACAGAGCAGAAAGTAATTAAATATTTTAAAGGCTAAACTAGACATTTTCAGTAAAAGAACTTTCCTTTCAGGGTATGTATTTTTTTTTTNAGAGAGAGAGAAGAGGAGACGCCATAACTGCCCCTGCATTCCCCGTTTGGAATTTAGATGGCACATTTGTTTTCATTACCCGCTTCCTGGTCTTGTCCTTAAGGAAGGGCTTGATCAGTGTGTACAGGGCATGAATGTACCAGGGTTGGTTGACAAAATGGACTCCTCCAAAGCGGGCAGGAAAGCTGTCCTGGGTGGAAAGAGAGAAACACACACCAATTAATAAGCACTCCTGGTTAGACCAGACCAGCAGGACTGCAACTCCGAAGAACAACCAGTTTCTTCTCTCTAGTTGGAGCTCCAGCTTCATGGTGGTGAAAGAAAGAAAACCCACTTACTTCCCAGCTGTTAAAGTCTCCTCTATTCCCCTTGCCTCCCTCCTCCCCCTTTGGCTCCACAACTTAAAATGTGTGCATAGGTGACAGGCCTGTCTTCCCTGAATCATGATTATGTGACCTCCTACAGGGCACAGAGCTATGTGACCTGGATCGCAAGGGGAGTGTGGATTTTTCACAGCGTTAGGTAACCCAGGCTTCAGCTCCCACGGACTCTGAGCACAAGGTTCTCTACCCTCCTCCCCCTCTCTCCACCTGCATTATCATGACAATAGCTGAACTTTCTGGGTGAGTGAGTGCTGGCTGTGTAGCAAGGGTTACAAAAGGATTTCAAAGAGTCTTAATAAGTTGGGCTCTCAAGAATAGATCAAAGTCGAACAAGGTTTGCCATCAACATCTTCAGAGATTCCAGCACTAGCTTCTTACTCCTCCGTGGGAGCACACAGTAGGTCTCAGGGAAAAAAT
>NW_007733755.1:81323-81868 GCF_000696425.1 Galeopterus variegatus | reverse complement strand
TTTTTTGGCCCCTTTGAATGTCTTACTTAGGAGTATAACTCATTATCTCACACACTAATAGAAGGCTTTGAAGTGCTACAGAAGAACTAGAGTAAAGCATTTATATATAAAATCAGGGCTTAACATCTTTTATAACAGTACCAATAAGAAGGTTTTTATTTCTATCGGTGGTCTATTGTGTTATACATTTCTAGGTTAGTAAAGTGGAAGAAAACTCTAAATAACACTTAAGAGACAGTAGACAAAATCACCAAGATGTATTAACCTTTTCAAAAGTATCTGGAGCCTCAGTTTTAGTCCATGGAACTTCTATCATCAAAGACATTAAAAACTGTCTTCCATTTGTGTCAGGGGAGGTTGAAAGGAAAAACTATACACCGGAGATCCTGTAAGTTCTTCCTAGGTTGGTGCTGGCTGATGGGTCTGCCACATTAGAGGTCTGGGCTTTTACTGATCTCATTCAAGTCAGCCTGTGAATATGTGCGAAAACTTATTAAAGAAAATATAGGAGAAACCCTTCAGCAAATAGGGCTGGGCACAGACTT
>NW_007733755.1:77549-79675 GCF_000696425.1 Galeopterus variegatus | reverse complement strand
CTGCCACATTAGAGGTCTGGGCTTTTACTGATCTCATTCAAGTCAGCCTGTGAATATGTGCAGACAAGCATGCATAAACCCTATCCATTAGGGTTCTGGGCTTGGGACAGAGTAGAAGCAGGATCACTTTTCTTCAGATCCCTCCCATGAAATTCAAACAAAAGGCCCTCCTGTCTAATAAAGGCAGGGTGCAAATGCTCTGGGTATTCCTGAATGAGCCTTGGTCATGTCATTAATAATGATGTGTGAGTGTTGTGAAGAGGGAGGGTAAGGGAAGGAAAAATTAGTAAGCATGACCTTGTTGTGTTCAATATCCACCATTGTTGGTCACCTCTGCCTGATCACATTAGCAAACTACAGATAAAAGGGAAGCTGTCAGTCACACAAAAGTCTCCCAGGAGGCCAAGTGGGTCCACCACCCTCATGGAGGTGCATTTCTTAGGGGCTGGAGCAGTCCTATCTCAAGATGGTAGGCCTCGATTCCATGACAGTGTAACACTTTGTCCTTCAGAGTTCCTGGGGACTGAAGAGTATGCACCAAAACATGTCCTTAGTTCAAGAAAATGATATTCATTCTGTGCATTTTATGCACTTATCAATAAAAATATTACATTATTCCAGATTATAATCATATTCAAATTATAATAAAATGTATCTGCCTACCCCAGTTTATTGTAAATTAATTTTATTTGTTTTCTTATTACATAAATAACACACATTTTAGAAAGTCAAAAATAGATTTAAAAGACATTATTTGAAAAATTAGAAAACACAAAAAGACAAGAAAGACGCAAAGAAAAATCACCTATAATTCCACTGCTAAAGACGTACTATTACCAATTTCTGTCATTCAGGATAAATTATGTAATGTTATAGCAATAAACAATCCCTGCTTTTTATCATTTAAAACTATAAAGATTGATTTCTTGCTCACATTAAATGCCCTGCCCTGCTCGATGTGCACTCAACCAGGGATGCAGCCTCTCCCATCTGGAAAAATGCTGCTTGCCGTAGCCCAGGGACACCACATGGAAGAATCACACCTAAGCTCTTAAAGTCGGTCCCCAAGGTGACATGCCTCATCTGTCACATTTTAGAGGTAAAACACATGCCTGACTTCCAGAGGGTCAGGAAGTGGAATTCTACCACGTGCCCAGTAAAAGGCGGACCAAAAGTATTGTGAATAGCACTAGGATTACCCCAATTCTGCTAGCCCCTCCCCTCCCTTCCCTTCTCTTCTTTCCTTTCCTTCTTTTCTTTCCAAATCAGATAACTTTTTTAAAGTTTGGATTTAAGAACTATTTATTGGCAGGCTACAATGTGCCCTACTTGATGCTGGTGACACAGTATTTAATAATATAAATAGAGAGTTTACTGAGTAGTGGGGAAGACAGAAATTATGTAATGACTTGTTTAGTGCCTTTAAGTCTCCCCTGAAGAATTAGTTCATGCCTCACACCTCTTCAGTTCAGCACCCATTTGTGAGTGCCCACTGTGTGACAATCACTGGGTTTGCCAGAAACTGCCACTGGCCAGGGCCTTCTGTGGTTCTGACCCCTTTTCCTGCCTTCTTTAACCTGAGCTCTATCCACTCTCTATGCTTCGTCAATATGGAGCAGACATACTTCTCCCTGTTTCTTTGGCTAAGCACAACTAAGCCTTGGACATTGCATATAACATAAACATAAGAAGACTTTGAAGGTAGAGAAAAGAAGGCAGAACAGCTAGAGTCTTCAGGACCCCATGAAGGACATGGTAGAGGGTTCCCTGGGTTTCATTTTTTTCCCACCATATATCCGAGACTTGGGCCAAAAGAAGGCAGCAAATTGGAAATACCAACTGGTGAAGACAAATTTTAAAAATTCCAAAAAAGGTGATACTCTAATTGAATGACCTTGGAAGGGGTATCCTAGCAAGACAGACAACTTTTAGGCAATAACTGTTTTACTCCAGCCAAGTACCACAGAAAAAAACTGAGGTTCCTTCCTAACCATGTGGGCAGCTTGGACCTTCACCCTAGTGAGGCTGAAATAAGGTGCATAACACCCCTGTCAGGATAATGTTATAGAAGGCCAGTAGAAAGCCAGAGATTTTATCCCTGATGGCCAGTAATGAACCCCTCCCCG
>NW_007733755.1:75135-77355 GCF_000696425.1 Galeopterus variegatus | reverse complement strand
AGCAAGACAGACAACTTTTAGGCAATAACTGTTTTACTCCAGCCAAGTACCACAGAAAAAAAACTGAGGTTCCTTCCTAACCATGTGGGCAGCTTGGACCTTCACCCTAGTGAGGTTGAAATAAGGTGCATAACACCCCTGTCAGGGTAATGTTATAGAAGGCCAGTAGAAAGCCAGAGATTTTATCCCTGATGGCCAGTAATGAACCCCTCCCCGACCTTGCAGTGTCATGGAAGTCCATGTGTGGAATCTGTACTTCCTCCCCTACCTGTCAGTAATGAGGATCCCCTTCCCTCCACCACTGAGATGGTGTTGGAGGAGTACTAGTGGAGAGTAAAGACTTTAACCATTGTTCGGTGGTAATGAGGCCACCCCTACCACAGAGTCAGTGGAGACCATAGGGAGTCAGAACTCACACCCAGTCCAGCAATAATGAAGAGGCCCAGTCCTTGGGTGTCAACAGAGGCTGATGAGGAATGTGGACTTCTACCTCCATCTGGCAATAATAAAGCAGCGCACTCCACTTCCCCTGCCAGAGAGGTGTCAAGAAAAGCCAGCTAAAACAAAGGTTTATATAAGATCCAGAGTTTCAGAACATAATACAGAAATGTTCAAGTTAAAAAAAAAATCACTCTTTATAAGAAGAAACAGAAAAATCTCCAACTGAATGAAAAATGACAATCAATAGAAGACAATTCAAAATAACATAAAAGAGATGGTAGAATTACCTGACAAAAATTTTAAATTAGCCATCATAAAATGTGCTTCAACAGCAATTATGAACATACTCAACACAAACAAACAAATAGGAAGTTTCAACAAAGAAACAAGGTTTTACAAAGAAATATGAAATATAAAGAAAAACCTGTGGAAATTTTGAAGTGAAAAATGCAATAACCAAAATAAAAGTTCAGCAGATGGGCTCGACAACAGATGAAAGTGACAGAGGAAAGAATCAGTGAACTGGAAGATAGAAATATAGTAATTACCCAACCTTAACAACAGAGAGAAAATAGACTTTTAAAAAATAAACAAGGACCTGTGCGTCTATCACAAAAGATCTAAAATTTGTGCCATCAAAGTCCTGGGAAGAAAGGAGAAAGAGGTCAGTGTTGGAAAAGTACTCAAGATAATAATGGCTATAAACTTCTAAAATGTAATGAGAGACATAAACCTACAGATTTAAGAAGCTGAGTGAACATCAAACAGTTTAAACTCAAATAAACTGATGCCAAGTCACATCATAATTTTATTTTTGGAAACCAGAAATAGAATATTGAAGTTTACCAGAAAAAAAAACAATATCTTGCCTTTAAGGGAAAAACAAATGAAATGACAGCAGATTTCTCATTAGAAACCATAGAGGCCAGTAGGAAGTGGTACAATATTTTTCAGATACTAGAAAAAAAGAAGCTGTCAATACAGAATTCTATACCCAGTAAAAATACCCATTAGGAGTAAGGTGAAATCAAGAAATTCTCAAATGAAAGAAAACTAAGCAAATTTGTTGCCAGCAGACCTACCCTAAAAGAATAGCTTAAGGAAGTTCTGTTAAACAGAAAGTAAATTATAATAGAATCTTTTCTTAAACAGAAAGGAAAAGATTAAAGGAGACTTGGATCATTAGGAAAGAAGAAAGAACACAACAAGCAAAACTATAGGTAAATACTATAGGCTTTTCTTCTCCTCTTGAGTTTTCTAAATTATCTTTGATAGTTGAAACAAAAATCATGATGTTATGATGTGGTTCAAAAATGTATGTAAGGGAAATATTTAAGACAATTGTATTATAAATTGGGGAGGGATGTGTGTGCAAAGGAAGGTAAGGTTTTTATACTTCACTTGAAGTGGTGAAGTGTCAGCATCAAAAGACTGTGATAAATTACAGTCTAGAGCATTCACTAAAAGAAACTGTATGAATAGATGTACTCAATGACACTATAGATAAATCAAAATGGAATACTAAAAAGAAGTACAAATAACCCAGAGAAAGGTAGGAAAGAGAAAACAGAAAAATGCAAAACAGAAATGCAAAATAGAAAATAAAGAAATAAAATGACATACTTAAGACCTAACATATCAATAATTAATTTAAATGTCAATGGTCTAAATATGCTAATTAAAAGACAGAGATTGGCAGAGTGGATTAGAAAACATGATCCACTATATATGCTGTCTACAAGATACTCACCTCAAATATAACAAGATAGACTGAAACAT
>NW_007733755.1:72741-74840 GCF_000696425.1 Galeopterus variegatus | reverse complement strand
ACAGAAAAATGCAAAACAGAAATGCAAAATAGAAAATAAAGAAATAAAATGACATACTTAAGCCCTAACATATCAATAATTAATTTAAATGCCAATGGTCTAAATATGCTAATTAAAAGACAGATTGGCAGAGTGGATTAGAAAACATGATCCACTATATATGCTGTCTACAAGATACTCACCTCAAATATAACAAGATAGACTGAAACATATGAAGCAAAAGCTGATAAAGCTGAATGGAGAAACAGACAAATCCACAATTATTACTAGAGACTTCAATATTACTCTCTCAACAATTGACGGGCTTTTAGACAAAAATCAGCAAGGATATAGAACTCAACAATACCATTAATCAGCAGTATCCAATTGATATTTATAAAGTACTTCATCCAGCAGCAGCAGAATATACTTTATTTTCAAGAGTCCATAGAACATATACTACAACACACCATACCTGGGGTGTAAAATAAACCTCAACAAATTTAAAAGAAGTGAAATAATACTATTTTCTCCATCCACAGTGGAACCAAACCAGAAATCAATAACAAAGATAACAGGAAAATCTCCAAACACTTGGAAACTAAAAAACACAATTCTAAAACTGTCTTGACCATGGATGGGTCAAAAAAAATTCTTGAGGGAAATTTTTTAAAATACATGGAACTGAATGAAAATGAAAATAGAACATATAAAAACTTGTGAGACACAGCTAAAGCAATGCTGACAGGGACATTTGTAACATTAAATATGTATATACATATGAAAAGAAGAAAAGTCTTGAATCAATAATCTAAGCCTCTACACCCAAAACTTAGAAAGAAGCAAGCAAAATAAAGCCAAAGAAAAGAAATAATAAGGATCAGAAATCAATAAAATTGAAAATAGAAAAATAAAGAAAATCAATGAAGTGAAGAGCTGATGCTTTGAAAATATCACGTAAATTAACAAAACTTTAGCAAGTCTGACAAAGAAACAAAAACAGATGTCAGAGAATATCAGTATCAGGAATAAAATAATAGATATCACTACAGACTTTGCAAAATCAAAATGATAATCAGGAAATCTGTAAACAATATATTTGACAACTTAGAGGAAACAGATTAATTCCTCATAAAACACAAACTATCATAACTCATCCAATATGAACTAGATAATTTGAATAGGCCTAAAAAATTGAATTTTCAATTTAAAAAGCTACCACAAGTAAATCATTAGGCTCAGATGATTTCACTAAAGGATTTTACTAAACTTTTAAAGAATTAACACCAATTCTACGCAATCTCTTCCAAAAATTGGAAGAGAATACTTCTCAACTCATTTATGAAGTAGTGTTACCCTTATATCAAAGTAAGACAAAAACAGTACCAGAAAATTAAATTACAGACCAATATCATTTATGAGTAGAGATGCAATAATCCTTAATGAAATATTAGCAAACAGAGTTCAACAACAATATATATATATATATATATAAAGGATTATACATATGATTAAAAAATACATTAATGTAATTGTAGTAACCATGTTTTTTAGTTTCTATATTTGATGCTTCAGCATCTGGAATCTTCTTGCCCAGGGAGGGGCTGCACCACCTAGGACTAGCTGATTTCTAAAGCTAGCAAATGACTAACCTGGAGCGCTTCTTTCATATGCACCCACACCTCTAACCAACTCTGTTGGGCTATTACACTCTGGACCACTATTCTCCTACCCTAATCATTACAGGGTCAGGTACCAGACAACTAGTGACAACTCCTACATCCAGAAGTCCACTGAAATTATTCAAACTAGCCAATCCTAAATCTGCTTAGCTTCCTTTTTTCTGCCTTGCCCATTCCTTCCCATGAGAGCCACAATAAAGGCTCTTTCCCAAGTTCTTCACCTATTCCCTCTGCCTCCTGACTGACCTTGGGGCTTCCCCATGTGCCCCCATGGTGTGGCATGGCATGTTTCCTATTCCTAGTGATCTGTGAGTATACCAAACTCCTTCTATCATGATAATTATTTCCATGTCTGCATGTCTTACCATACCTGATTAAAACAATTTCCTGGTGTCTTTACAACAGTAATTTATCATATTAACAAGCCAAAGAAGAAAA
>NW_007733755.1:70533-71848 GCF_000696425.1 Galeopterus variegatus | reverse complement strand
AAACAATTTCCTGGTGTCTTTACAACAGTAATTTATCATATTAACAAGCCAAAGAAGAAAAATCACATAATCATATAAACTGATGAAGAAGATGCATTTGAAAAAATTCAACACTCGTTCTTGATAACAACTCAGAAAAAAATAGAAATTGAGATAAACTTCCTAAATATGATTTAAAAAGATCTGCCAAAAGCCTATAACTAATGTTATACTTTATGGTGAAAAAGTGAATGCTTTCCCCTAAGATCAGGAACAAAGCAGGTATCTGATCTCATCACTCTTATTCAACACAGTGCTGGGGGTTTCAGCCACAGCAGTTAGACAAGAAAAGAAACTAAAATGCCTACAGATTGGAAAGGAAGAAATAAACCTATCTCTATTTGCAGATGACACGATTGTCTACATAGGAAATCCCAAGTAATCTACAAAAAACCTTGCTCTAACTAATAAGTGAGTTTATCAATGTTACTGAACACAAAATAAACATACAAAAATCAATCGTCTTTCTATATACTAATAATAAACATGAAGACAACAAAATTAAAAATACATTACCATTTATAGTTGCTCAAAAAATTAAATACTTTAGTGTAAATCTAACAAAATATGTTCAGGATCTGTATGCTGAAAACTACACAATACTGATGAAAGAAATAAAAGAATATCTAAATGAATAAAGAGACTACCATGTGTGGATTGGAAAACAACATAGTATATGTGTCAGTTCCCTCAAATTGATAGACAGGTTTAATATATCTATCAAAGTCCACATAAGATGTTATTGTAGATATTTGTAGGATTATTCTAAAATTTGTCTGAAAAGGCAAAGGCCCTAGAGTAGTTAAAACAATTTTGAAAAAGAAAAATAAAATGGAAGGAATTATTCTACAAAATTTCAAGGCTATATATTATATTGTAGCTATATAATATATAGCTACAATAATCGAGACTGTGTTGTATTGGTGGAGGGAAAAATGCATAGGTCAATGAAAAAGAAATATAGAACCCAAAAATAGATCCACACAAATACGTCCAACTGATTTTTGACTAAGGTGAGAAAGCATTTTAATGGAGGAAAGATGGCTTCACAGAAAGTAATGTTGAAGCAATTGTACGTCTATAGGCAAATAAATGAACCTTACTTAAACCTCACATATCATACAAAAATTAACTCTAAATGGATTATGTTCTTAAATGTAAAACATAGAACTACATAACTTTTAGAAAATAACAGAAAATAATCTTCAAGATCTAGTACTAGGCAAAGAATTCTTAGACTTGACTCAAAAAATATGATCTATAAAATGAAAAAAAA
>NW_007733755.1:44554-70366 GCF_000696425.1 Galeopterus variegatus | reverse complement strand
AGAAAGTAATGTTGAAGCAATTGTACGTCTATAGGCAAATAAATGAACCTTACTTCAACCTCACATATCATACAAAAATTAACTCTAAATGGATTATGTTCTTAAATGTAAAACATAGAACTACATAACTTTTAGAAAATAACAGAAAATAATCTTCAAGATCTAGTACTAGGCAAAGAATTCTTAGACTTGACTCAAAAAATATGATCTATAAAATGAAAAAAAATAATAATTTGGATACTGCTATAATTTAAAACTTTTGCTCTATGAAAGTTCACGTGAAATGGATGAAAGCTGATACTACAGGCTGGGAGAACATATTTGCAAACCACATCACAACAAAGGTCTAGGATCTAGAATATATACTGAGATCTCAAGTGCAACAGTAAAAAAGCAAACAATCCAGTTAGAACATGGGCAAAAGACATGAGGGAATATGTTACTGAAGAAAATATAGCAACATCAAATAAACACATGAAAAGATGTCCCACATCATTAACCTTTAGTGAAATGCAAATTAAAACTACAATGAGATATGATACTACAAACCTATCAGAATGGCTTAAAAAAAATAGCGACAACACCAAATGCCGGTAAGAATGCAGAGAAACTGGATTTCATATGTTGTGATCATACATTTACGTTGATTGCAACTGGGTCATACCTGTACATTGCGGGAATGTAAAATGGCACAGCCAATATGGAAAACAATTTGGCAGTTTCCTAAAAATGTTAAATATGCAACTACCATGTGATCCAACAATTGCATTCCTGAGCATTTATCCTGGAGACAAAAAAAACTTATGTCCGCACAAAACTGGTACACGGATGTTCATAGCAGCTTTATAATAGCCCAAAACTGCAAATGATCCAGATGTCCTTCAGTAAGTGAATGGTTAAACAAACTGGTACATCCTTCTGGTACACGGATGTTCATAGCAGCTTTAAAATAGCCCCAAACTGCAAATGATCCAGATGTCCTTCAGTAAGTGAATGGTTAAACAAACTGGTACATCCTTGTCATGGAAAACTACTCAGAAATAAAAGGGAACAAATTATTGATATACACAACAACCTGATGAATCTCCAGAGAATTTTGCCAAGTGAAAAAACCCAATCCCAAAGGTTACATATCATTTATATGACATTCTTAATATGACATAATTACAGAAGCAGAATAGGCTAGTAGTTGTCAGGGGTTAGGAGTGGGCAGAGGTTGAGGGCAAAGGGGAAGGCTATAAAAGAGTAACATGAACAATCCTTGTGGTGAAGGAAATTTCTACTCGCATACCTTGACTGTATCAATCAATATCCTGGTTGTGATACTGCTCTTTAGTTTTCCAAAATGTTATGTTTTGGGAAAACTATGTAAAGGGTAAATGGGATCTGTGTATTCTTTCTTACAATTGCATGTGAATCTACAATTATCTCAAAATAAAAAATTTTAAATATGATGATTGTAAATATTTCAAAACTCCCCCAAATGGAAGTAGCCATTTATTTAAGTACAGTAAAAGCTTTTCTAAGGATGGTCTTTTCTGCCTTACACGGAATGCTAAAAACGAATGAAAATAACATCATAAATTGCGAGGCACAAGACACATTTCAGGACGTTCTGTCTAAGGGGCTCTTTATTTTCTTTGGGAGTCCTAGGCAGTGTTAAGTGATTCTCGCAATCTACTAGAAATGTGCCTTATTTATTAATAGGCATTTTGTTGGCACTTCATTTCCACACTGGCAATGTGCGGGAATCACTCAGCTGCCTTTTCTCGTGTTTGATCAGAATTTAGGAATAACATGATACAGGCAAAAGTATTTTCTCTCTCTGTCTTTGACAATCAGATGCAGATGTTACTTGTGGCAGTTGGCTTAGTTTCCTGCCAGACAGTGAAGCACTTACTAGTGCTATTTTCTGAGATGTGTAATGCCTGTGGGCTAACATGCTTTACAACAGTGTTCAAAACACACATGAACTCAAAATCACATTGCCTTAGGAAGCTTCTTTCACATTGACTGTCCTCTCTAACTCTATGTCCTCACCTCTTCCTAAAGCTCTTACGTGAAAACTAGAACAGGACCACTCAAATGTGCAAATACAGTGAACTCCCCACCTCTACTAAGATTCCTCTGAAAAACAAATGCAAAGAAGAAAAGGGAGAGGAAGACACAGGAGCTGCCTTTTAAACCTTCTGCCTCTTTTGCTTTAGTCTAAGGGAAGACTGAGTGTCTTTCAGGACTTGGCCAGATACACTCATTCATTCATATAACTGCATGTATGTAGATCTGCAGGTGGTGTTAGGACATAGAGTGGAGTTAGGCTTTATCTATTCAGTTCATGCACGTCCTACCAATGACATCTATTTCCCACATCCAAGTAGGCAGATAACATTTTCAGCAGCATAAATGGGCTCCACTTATGCAGAAGTGCCTTCTAAAAATGCTATATTTCATGGTGATGGGTTTCTATTATACCATGAGGTGGTCATTAGTGTGGAAGTCACATAACCATCTATTTGTGAGGAAATGGAGAACTCATACAAAAGCGGTTACACATCTAACCCTTTAAAAAAAAAATCAGTAGCCAGCATGAGAGAGAAGAGAATGTGCTCATTAAGAAGGAAGCTGGACAATGGCACCATCTGACAATGGACTATGGATTTTCTTAGAATATATGCTCCTAGAAGGCACTGTTCATAAAGAGCCACGAAAAACGATTGCATTGTATGATGTTGAACATACTAATTACACTTATTTGAGCATCATGTATTGCACACAGGTATTGATGTTCACCTCTGTATTCCACAGAGATGTACAATCAACTATGTTTTGATAATAAATAAATTAATTAAATTAAAAATTTTTTTAAACAGAAGGCACTGTGGACCTCTGAGAAGCTGTACCAATCCAGTGTTCTCTTGGGATTAGTAGGGATATAGGGTTTTTTCCTGCAGGTTCAGATCAGAGCACGCTAGGGAATAAAGTTTTCTCTAGATCCTTGAACACTTCTAAGTCTTTGGCAATTCTCCTAACTGTATTAAGCAAAACTGGTTCTCAGCTAAACTGGCTCAGCCAGCAGGTCAAGCTTGGAACTTTCCCTGGCTGCAACATAAACAATGTTCCTTGACTGCCCCTTTCATATTTAATTGTGTTCAACAGTTCCACAAGCGGTTTTGAGCTTCTCGTATGAATAGAATGTAGAAGGTACGGGGGTATAAGACACACTCCTTGCCTTCAGTCAGTTCATTGTCCAGTGGGAGAGACAGAAACAACAATGCTCTGTTTGAAGGAAAGACACAAGATTCAAGGTTTAGATTCTCAGATTTATGGCAGTTCCTGAGGGCAGAGCTAATAAATAGCTTAGATAGGCAGATGTGAAGATCAGGGGAAGGCTGAATTAAAAGTCAAAATAAAAAGTCTTATTTTATATAAGACTTTACATAGTCAGCAAAAGTTTTGCTTTTGACTAAATATATGTGACTGTTTGAGAGTCTTCAAGAGTTGATCAGTCACTAGGAATCCCTACATTTTCCTTAGACCCACTTTTTTTCAAGAATAAGTTTATGGATGACTTCTATTTAAACAACAACAAGAACATAATAGAAAAGAGAGAAGGAAAGAAAAAAATAGATGAGAAATCATCTTGTGGTGCATAGCTGTCAAATTTCTGCCAAGGCAACAGAAAATATGACTATCAATTTAAAGAATATCTTGATTACATTAATATCTGCCTTGTGCCTGGTAGAAAATCCTTTAGTAACAGGAAAACTAATATAATATAATTGATTTTTTTACTTCCTACTTAACAGAACTCCAAATAGGACAACTGCATCCTCTCCTGGCTCTGTCAATCCCATTGCTGGCCAGGTGAGATGACCGAGGAGGTGACCATTGCCAGCGCTGGGCGGAGAGAAGGGGTGGAATGCAAATCCATCCAGCCTGTCACTCTGAGTCAGCAGAGCTGAGCTCAAGCAATGGAAACTTAATATGCCATAAAAATCACTCCCAGCTTCTCTAACCACAGTGACCTTTAAAAGCGTTTATATTTGACTATTAAATAGCAAATACATTACAGTTAGTACACAATACTTCATCTTTTTTTTTTTTTTTTTTTTTTTTTTAGAAGATGACCGGTAAGGGGATCTTAACCCTTGACTTGGTGTTGTCAGCACCACGCTCAGCCAGTGAGCCAACCGGCCATCCCTATGTGGGATCCGAACCCGGGGCCTTGGTGTTATCAGCACCACACTCTCCCGAGTGAGCCACGGGCTGGCCCCCACAATACTTCATCTTCATTCAAGTTTCTCACAGGGCTCCTAAGTGGTAAACAGATGATTGTTGTTCATTAGTTAAAAGCTAACTCATGGAGAAACCCAGATTGCTTGAAGCACTGATTTGCTGAGGAAATCAATGCCAGAAGAGACAGTGTGCTTCATATGATTCAACCTGCCAGTTAGAGCTTAAACTCACAACATCATGATGTCTCTTGGAGAGGAAAGCATGATGGAAGGAACACAGAAACCATTCAAAGCAAACCTTTATGGCAAATGTTGAACTTTTAACCACATTAATGCCTTTGGTCTCTAAGTTTGCAACAAGCAAGAATAATAACGTTTTAAAGTCTTAATAGGTATAATTAAGAGAAAACACTAAAGTAAGTAAAGATAATTTAATAGCTAGGAACTCCTGGGCACTTAGTATGCAGCGGGAACTATGCTGAGCACTTTTACATGTGTTGTCTCATGTAACACTCATGACAATATTAAGTAGGTGCCATATTATATTATTTATATTATCCCAATTTTACAGATCAAGATACTTTACTTAGAGTGGTTAAAACTTGCCCAAGTTCACTCAGCAAGTAAGAAGCTGAGTGGAATTTGAATCCATACCTGTCAGATCTTATGGTCCAAACTCTTGTCTCCTCTACTATATTACCCTTCTACTGCCTCACTCAAACTCTCTACATGGTAAAATTCAGACTGTTGGCCAACCTCATGTGGGTTTTTAAGGATGCATATGCTTACTAACTCAGATAAAACCATAAACATTTCATCATAAATCCAAGTTAAAATTTCCTGTTCTTGCTTAGCTGCACATGCTTGACATGACTTTGATAAGAGGATAATGGTTTAAAAGTGTTGTCATTTAAAGGGAATTAAAGTTATTATTAGAACAGAATGAGCAAATATTCTTAATAGCACTCTGGAAGTATTGCAGATGGTCCTGCCTTATTGCAGAACATTGTGCTTTTCATAGTGCAGATGTATTCATTGTATCATTGCCTTATTCTGTGGGAGAGTAGAGTCAGCCTGGAATTTCCTTGTATTTGAGCACATTTCATGTTCTAATCACTAAACACGCACTGCTTCTCCATTTCAAAAACTGCCAATAACCCATCTCCAAAATAAACAGTAGGAACGATCTGTCAGGACAGGGTTAAACAAAGTCATAAACTGCTCCTTCTTCCTTGCAATGGAGTTGGTGGAGTTCCCCAACACTCTGTTTTCCTCTTCCCAGGAGCATGCTAAATAATGTGTTCCAGCCTCCTTGCCTCTAGGTGAGGCCAGATGTCTAAGTTCCAGAGAATGGAAGGTATGTGGAAGTAAGGTCCACCACTTCCAGACCCGGATATAAAATAGCTGCGAATCTTCCATGCTCTTTTCCCCTTGTGCATGTGGCTGGAAGTGAAGGACTCCAAGGCCCTAGAAGATGATAGAACCCCAGAATGGAAGGAGCCCAGCCTAAGAGCCACTTGCTGGAGGAGAGAAACATGCCTAAAGTGAGCTGCCTCGCCAGGGACAGCAGTAGACGATTATGTGGGAGTGAGAAATAAACTCTCATTCTGTTAGTAAAACCCATGCAGCATAGCTTATCTTGTCCCTATGAACTTGGATACTATCCACACAGGGTATGGTATATCCAGGCAGGGGAAATAACTTGGGACTTATCAGCTTGTAGATGCTACTTAAAGCCATAAACTGGGTGAAGTCACCCAGGAAGTGAGTGGAGATAGAGAAGAATCGACATCCTGAGATTGAGCCCTCAGCCTTAACAGAAAAACCAAGCTCTAGTAACTGGCTACCCTGTAATAGAATATCAAATGTTTATGGAATTGAGTCGAAATGTGCTAAAGAATGAAAATATTCAGAAATTACATTGACTATGGCTCTAAGGAGATTTTAGAAAACCAAAATCCAAATTCACTACAAATGGCTAAAATCTTTTAACAACACATGCCTGCAAATAGAAAGATTCAGAGGTGCCTCCCAAAATTAAAGTTTTAAAAAAAATTTCCCTGGGGGGGACTTGTTTTCTATTGCTCTGTCTTGCTTTTCCTTTCTGGGACAGTGCCCAGTCGGTAACCCAGGAGCCATATGCCAAGCCTCTGTCTCCTCCCCCTCCCACCGAAGTTCTCACGGGGTGTTTTTCATTCATGCTCACTGTTCTTTCTGAGGTTCACTCTCTTTGGTGTCTCTTACATGGTTTTTCTTTACATCTAACTGTAGGTGTGGCCTTCTGCATTCTTTGTCTAAATTTTTGTACAAGTTTCTTTGCTGGTCTCTCTCCTTCTGGTTTCTCCTGTACATCCTAAGAGATATCCTTAAAACTTAGGCCTGGTAAACCTTGCTTAAGCACTTCAGTGACTCCTGATCACCTCTAGGTAAAACCCATGGTTACTTGGAGGAGATAAAAGCCCCTGATGATCTGGCTTCTGTTCATTTCAGCTTTATTTCCTGCAACCACACCATAGCCCACCAAGTTTCTACCAAAATTCTCCCAGTTCTGACCATTTCTACTCAGCATGTGCTGCTTGCTCTGCCTGGAACCCCTGCTCAAGCATCTTCACTCCTAACTGCCTGTCAAACCCAGTCCAAGGGCCACACCCTCCCAGCTTTGCCTCCAGCCTCAAAGCCCACGAAGGTGGATGCTCCCGGTGGATCTGCTCCAGGGCACTGCATGAGCATTTCTATCGGAAGAGTTACTGCACAGAATTGCAAGTATCTATTTATTTCTGTTGCCTCAAACTTTAAGCTCCTTAAGGTCAAGAACGAGATTTTGCTACATCTATTTATAAAATAAGCGTCTGTATTAGTCTTCTAGGGCTGCCATAACCAAGTACCACACAGTAGTGCCTTAAACAACAGAAATTAATTTGCTCATGTTCTGGAGGCTGGCAGCCCAAGATCAAGGTGTTGGCAAGGTTGGTTCCATCTGAGTGCCTCTCTCCCTGCCTTGTAGATGGCTGTCTTCTTTCCAGTGTCTGTCTTCACATAATCTTCCCTCCATGCATGTCTGTGTTCTAATCTCCTTTTCTTATAAGGACCCAGTCACATGGGATTATGGCCCACCCATATGACCTCATTTTACCTTAATTAATTCTTTAAAGGCCCTGTTTCCAAATACAGTCACATTCTGAGGTACTAGGGGTTAGGACTTCGACATTTGAATTGGGTCAGGTGGACACAATTATCCCATAACAGTGTTCAATAAAGCTATGTTGTGTTTGTTAAATGAACAGTAATTTCACGAGTTCTAGCAATGTTTACCCTTTGACACTAAGGTCTAGTCCAGGAATTTAGTCCTAATGATAACCCAAGTCATTTGAAAAAGACCTCACACTTCCTATTCATTCTAATCAAGGTGTTTAGTACCTTATTTAGCTGTTGGTCACCTATTCTGAGGAATACTTTTCTTAAGACACAGAAAGGTGCTGTGATTAGAAAACAAAACCTAAGAGGCACAGTTGAACTGGATTGGCCAAACCCAAGAGCCAGAAGCACATCGGCAAATGAGTACTTGTCTTTGAGGACAGAAGCATTTGACCAGAAGATATTAACTCTTCTACAGTTCACCAAAAAGGATGTCCTGGCAATGAGTACAGAACTTGGCACATGGGAGGTACTCGATAATTATTTAAACCAACAAACAAATTAACCATGTTGGAAGACACAGGAATTTTCTGGCATGGATAGTTTGAATTTACCATGTCTTTATTCAACACACATTTATTGAGTGCCTGCTCTAGCCTGGTAGGCTCCTAAAATTGCAGGCCCTGTGGATAAGTCAAAGAACAAAAGAGATAAAAATCCCTTCTTGCATTCAAGAAGCTTACCTTCTAGTTAGGAGAGAGAGAGAAACGAAATGAAAAAGTTAATAGAAAATGCTAGAAGGTGATACATTGGAAATAAACAAGGTAGAAGCTAGAAAGAGAGTTGAGGAAGGGACTAGAATTTTTAAAAGTTGGCCAGGTAGCAGGTAGCTATGCTGGAAGCCATGTGGCCATGTGGGGGTGTCAGACAGAGGGAGCAGTGTCAAAACCCAGAGATGGGAATCCCCGCGATGTCTGCAGAGATGGATGGACTAAACCAGCATTTCCCAAAGTGAGACCTGCTGACTGTTGATCTGGAGGGTCTCCATACATACAGAAAAGGGCTCCAAGTTAAACGCTCTTCTTGGGAAGTAAAGGAATACATCTGCCTACTTAATTAAAGCCTTTGAAAAAGTCCCATAGGCAACAAACCTGTTGAACTTTGTTTAATACATTATTTCCAAGTGTTTTCAACCACAGGATCCATTTGGGGGAAATTATCTATTAACCAAAACTAACATTCTAGAAATTCCACAAGAGGAAATTTTGGACTTACTGGCCTCTCAGTGTAAGTCAAAAAACAATATATTTCAGGTATCGGATCTATCAGACTTGAGTTGGCAATGTGACGATTTAAGTATTGTTATATACTATTTTAAATAAGTCTATTATGAACATCACATAGGTCTAGGCAGCAAGCATGCAATTTTAAGAAGTTTCTAGATATAGGTTTTAATATGAGTTCAGTTTTCTAAAACTTGACCAATTCAGTTACTGTTGGTAACCTCATCCTTTTATTTGTCTTTGTACTTTCTTTAGGAAAAGAAAATCCACCTAGTTTAGTTGTAAGATAAAGTACCCCTGCGCATAGGAGATGGTCAGTTTGTGAACTCTCACAATATCTGTTATTAACCAGAGAAATTAACCCGTGGAGCAAAATGTGTTCTTCTCTGTAATCGGCAGGTCCCTTTAGTGTTCCTAAGTCACACATGTGCTGTGCTTTAAAAGCAGATTACAAGTGACAACAATTAGTCATATGTCTGAATTTTTGATAGTAAAAATGAGCTCCTATGCACAGGAAGTCCAAAATTCATCTCTCTCTCCCCTAAGGTTTTCTTTCCTTAATATCTATTCTCAGTTTAATATAAGATTGTTGACTTAACATTGATATATTTCAAGCTAAAGGCAGAAATGAGTTTTGCACTAATAAATTGTTTTGAAATGGAAAAAAAGTTATTTTGTCTTTTTTTAAATTAGAACTGCATTTTAATCATTTGAAATATCTCTGTTATTCATATTTTAACCCAGCTTGCCTGTGGTCTTTAGGTCTTGAAAGAGAATCCCACTAATTTCTTGCTGGAATCAAGTAAGAACAGAGGAATTGAACCTCCTCCTGAGGAGTCAGTCTATTTTCCACTTCAATTCTTAGACCGCACCATCTTTCAGAGTATCAATGACACCCACATGCATCCGAGGTTAGAATAGAGCATAATCTTTCATTTAAGTGAGAACACATCGAGCACTGAGTTGCTGTCTCTTGAGAGCAGGATGCTGATGGTAGCAGAGCTCATGGGAGCAGCTGGAAGGTCCCTGGGACCCGGGGCCCCAGAGAAGAGCCAGGCTGGGTTCATCTGACCCTGCATCAGGCCCCCATTGGGCCCAAGAGTCATTTCACACAAGCAGAGGAATATTGATTTTCACTGCCTAGATGTGAGTCTGCTGCCTTGCTTGGGGGGCAGGCAGGGAGATATCCCTTGGATGTGGAGGACAAATAAGTGCCCTTGTGGGAGATTTTATTTCCCCTTCATCTTTGAAAAATTATCTCATATACCTCTTCTGTCTGCTCACCTGTCTGCCAGGCTGGATGGAGACCATATTGACTTGTAATCACTCCACGATCCAAAAAAATGTTTGCTAAATCACTCCATGACTACCCCCTGGTTCCATGAAATTTAAAGTTTGATTTAAGCATCTCTAGAGATCTGATACATTCATACATCTATGATTCATAAAGATACATGCAAAAGAGTTTTGACAGGTACGTAGACTTTACAACAGTCTTGACACATTTGTGTATTGCGTCTGAGTCTGAGTGCTGTTTTAAGGGCACAATTTAAAAAGCACAGTCAGCTCCTTAGTAAATGTCAACAATTATAAATATTTGAGTAATTTTTATCATGAAAAGAGCAGCTTATATTGATAGTTATAAACAAAGCAAAACTAATAAGATAGAAATGATTGCATAAAAAATGACAGCTCACTAATAGGACTTGTTAAATTTTTAATTCTACTGTTTGTACTTTTAACTCAGCTATGAGAATCTTTAGGAATTCTGGGGCCAAGGAAGAGAAGATTATTACTAATAAAACTACATATTTTCTATTAGAGGAAATTTACCACCACTACTATAATATACCTTGGGGAAAGTGTTCTTCCTGTTTTTATTACTAATACAAATTCTCACAAATACTTTGTATTTTATATCAACAAAAACAAATACCACTGTATTTGTTAAAAATTATAGCAATAAGCTATTCTATTTCAAATTAGAGACTTTCAGAATTAGCTATTATCTTAAAGGAAATGATTTTAGATATAAAGATTTCATACATACATACAGACACATATATATGCTTACATATGTGTATGTTTCTCTGCAGGATAACATCACCTGGGAGCTTCTTAATCAGCTACAAGGGCAAGAATGTTTTTTTTCTCTCAGCACAATTCAAATCTGCTGTCCTAGCTACATGCCCTCCATGAAGTATTTACTCAAAAAATGAGAAATCTACTACTTAAAGGTAAAGACACTCAGAAGGTATATAAGCATTTCCAGGGCTCTTATTCTGGATATTATAACATTGCCATCATTTCTTATTTCATTTTATGTTAACATTTCATCCATTAGCTATAGGGTTGTGACTGAATATTTGTTCATGATAAAGGTTTTCTTATGTTCTTTCTCTTCCCCTCCCCTTACACAGACACACACACACACACACACACACACACACACACACACACACACTGACACTCTCACGCACCACAGACCTCAGCACACAATTGATATATGTCATATTTTTTGGATTTTCTCTTCTTTGGTATCAATAGGCCTCCCAAATTCAGGGCTAAATGGATTCAAGTTTTCAAAAAGGAATAATTCTAAAGTCAGCCTTCTCAGCTCAGCCATGACTTATGGGGTGTTATCCGAGGGGTGACAGCAAATCACCTTCTCTGAAACTTGTAAATCCATCATGAAAGATTCATTCCCTTGCTTTATCTCCTACAAAAATGAAGACACCATCGTCAGGGTAACGCTCCAGTTGTTTTTCTGTCGTTACTCCGGGAGCAGATGAGGAGCTGGGTCCTACGTGTTTTGGGAATGTCCATGTGCAAGTCTGGGGCCCTCGGAGGGTGGCACTCGCCCTGTCCCGAGGAGGAGCTGCCCTGGAAGGCAGGCAGGTGCCAGCGGCCACCTCCTCCCAGTCCACGACTCCAACTCACTCTGTTCCTCTAATGTGTTACCAAAAAGGGTACATTTACGGAAACCCTCAAGAATGTGACATTGTGTGGCAGGAACAGAAATTATGCTGCCACTTAGAGGTGGATTTGGGCAAGTTACTTCACCTCTCTGCTCCCAGTGTCCTCCTGGTAAGATTCTGCAGGTGACTGTGAGGACTGGGCAGATCGGTGTGTATCATCCACAGGGCCTGGTGACTGACACACCCTGCGTTTCCCTCTCTCGAGCCTTTCCTCACCTGGTTCCCGCTCTGTGGCAGGACACCTGCGCTTGCCTGTGTGACCAGGCTGTTTCCACCCTGCGATGTCTATGTGTCTTCTCCATATTCTTATTTTCCCTGTTTGTCATAGTACCTTATATATAGTGTGTGTGTCGTAGCCTACATGCCCCAGGCTGGGTCCATTATGCCCCCTTCCTCTGCTCAGAGCTGTAGTGCAGGGGTCTGTCCCTGCCCGTCCTGACCACATCACCCTGGCTGCTCTTCAGCCCAAAGGAGTTCTTGGTGGAAACTGAGGTGGGCAGGACAAGGGGGAAGACCAGGGCATGTCCCCCATGTGGTTCTACCTGGGGGTCTCTCCATTAGTGGCAGGTTCTCCTCTGAGGCTCCAGCTCCCTCGGGACAGACCTCTTCAGATCCAGTCCCTGGGCCCCAGGAACCCTTTGTTTCTCAGCCTCCGGAAGCCCTGCTTCCTGTTCTTGCTGATCTCTGGCTTATCTCATCAGCCCTGTCTGGCTCCTCAGATTTGCCCTCACCCATGTGGTCCAGGCAATTCTTTGCATTAACCTAAGTTGCCTCTGTTTTTAAATACTTAGAGTGGTTTCTGTTTTCCTGGTTGGACCCTAACTGATGCACAGATGCTGTGGTATGGATATTACTGAATTTTAGCCTCTGGGTTGGAAATTCACATGATGGGATTTAAAAGCAATGGGTCCTTAGACTCATCAGGTAAATGGATATGAACCCTCACAGGGCTAAGGTGGCTTCTGGAGCCTGGTAAATGTGGCTCTACACAGCACGGAGGGTATGTGTGTGGTCTGCTCGGGTAGGACTTCTGTTTGCACTGGCCATAGGTGGAACTGAAATGTGACCTGGAACTCCCACCAGAGGGGCCAGTGAGAATCTTGCTGACCAGGAGCCCCACGTTCCAGTAGGGCTGAGAGCAGAGCAGCCCTTTTCTGAGATGTGTGATGACTATTCTGGTTTGGATGAGAGGTGGGATATCCCAACAGGTTTCCTACTCTATCCATACACTCAGGTCATAACGAAGGCCATGTGCTCTCTGCTACATGTAGCACATCTACTGGCGCGCCCCCAGATGGAGAGCAGGACTCCTTACCAGCCCTGGCAGAGTCTCCTCGTTTCCCAGTCTCATTGCACTTGTACGAAGGATAAACATGATTATTCCAATACTCTAGTGTTCATTATCTCCCCAAACAACCCCTCTTTACTGATTTAACCCTTCAGTCATTCTAAAATTTTAACATCATTTTATAACCAAGGCTTCTTTCTTGAAAGGGAATCCTAGCACACCACAGGTGGGTGGTGTAGCCAGGAACACAGGGCTGGCTCCTACGCGAGGGCGAGTGCAACTGCTGCTGCTATGCACAGAGCAAGTGCAATCAGATGCTTTGGGAGCTGAACCAGATACATTAGGAGGATCAAAAACTGCTAGAGCCCTTTGCCCAGATATAAGTAGTCATTTTCAAACTCTATTCTTAATATCCATGTGGATAAAGAACTCATAGCAAGGAGAACGAGCTAATTGCATTTGCATTGTCTAAAAGGTAAGGATATAATCCTCTATGTGAATTTCCTTTATGTGAACAGTCCCAATTTAAGAAAACCCAAATTTTGCCAGAGTAACTGGTATGCACATTGAGTTCTTTGCCACCATTTATCTAATTAGACTAAGACACCCTGTGCCTGGGGATCTTGGAGATACAAAGATGAAGTGACTGTGTGGCCTCCCTTGAGAGAGACACAATTTGGTGGAGGAAAGACACAAGGTAAAAAATGACTAAAGCAATGTTATACATGCTATAAGTGTGATATTTGTCTACTAGGGGATCTAGGAGAGCAAGTACAATTTTATAAGTAATTCAAGGTAAGTATGCATAGACTACTACTTAGTTAATAAAGCTTCTGGCAATAAATAAGCAATCTGCTAATTACAACTTGTTCAGGGAAATTAGTCCAAGCTACTTTGCTGTCTATGTGTTTGTGTCTATGATTCTTTGCTGCTGAAGATGTAGAACAAGAGAATTATGAAGTCATCCTTTACTTTAGTGCTCTATGCCAAAGAGTAGCCATCCATCAAAGAACATTCCGTGCTTTTTAACACAACCCTCAGTACACCAGAGGCTGTACTCCATGGGTAAGTGTCAGACCTTTGTGAAATCCAAGCATTCACTGAGAGGTACTGATGATGGTAATAACGGCAGACAATCGGGGCAAACAGAAGAATGATTACAGCTGACAACTTATGGGAAAAAAACTAATTAGTGTATTTGCTAATGAGTCCTCCCCATTATGATAGCTCAACAAGTAAATCTGTGTACAGTACAGCGTCACGGGTGGCTTCGTACAGTGTGCGTATGTATGTATGTGTGTGCTACTTTCAGGTGAGTGTGCGAGGAAGAGATGAGGACAGGCGGTTGAGTTCTGGAGCCTCACATAATAATCTTATAAAATGTTGACAAGTGTTTCCATGTCTCTGCAGATTACTCTCTATTTGTATTAGATGCCTTTGCTACATATAGAAGATTATTATTCCCATATTTGAAAATTAACCATTTCAATCCTTTAATATGTTGCTCAAGCTACAGTTCCATCTCAGTTCAGTTCACTCTAATCTGAACGAAATTAGGTTTTGCTTATGTGAGCCTGTGTGTTAGTGGCCAATAAGCACACTTTACAATACCCTAAGAATCTGTATAAAATCTGTGTGGGCAGTACACATATGCCCATTTTGTAGAACTTGGTGCACAGACAAAGTTTTCAATTTTTCCCTACAGGTTTATAATTGAATACTTATTTTTTGACACATCATTCATCAGATTTAGGACATACTTGCCATTAATAGTCATCCCCTCACTGAATAAATGTTTTCATGCACAATTATATAATACTGCCCAGCTTATACTTTGGAAGATATTTTATAATTAGGTGCGAAAAGGAAAGCAGGTGTTCCCTATGGGGAGAACTCCCTATAGAAATGTCTATGCTTGCCCTGCCCTAGAAAAGATGTAAAAATCATAATGAATCTGTTTGGAGTAAGCTAATGAGCATCATTAAAGGGTTCTGTGAATTAGATCATTTTCTATATGGCCTGGCATCATGAATGTTGTAATTTTTAGTGTTATTAAATTCTGCTGAAGCTAAAGCAGTGAAATCCTCATGAGTATATGAGTATCAGGATTATAGGAGCTAATAAAGAAGTAAGTGCCTAGTCCTGATGCCATGGCCTGAGAGAGGGGTTGGAGTTGGGGCTGGCAGAAGTGGGCCAGTGGGGAGGTGGTCTCCTCTGCAGGGCAGACCAGGGAGGAGGGGATAGCTCAGTGCAAGGCCCACTGTGTTCATTTCAATAATACTCTAAATTGCACTTGGGTCCTCCTAGTCTCCCATTGCGAACATTCAGTGGACGCTGGAGGCCAGGAGCATTCAATATTCGGTCCAAAAGGGCTCCCTCTTGGTGACCCTGCTCTCCCTGGAGCATCTCTAGCTGGGAGGATAGTCCCCATGGACAGGGCTGGGAGAACAGCATGGTGGGTGGTATGATGGCCACTTCTACATTATCTCTGTTTTCCCTCTTTAAATGCCTCCTGTCATTTGAACCAACTCATGAGAATAGACCAGGGAAGCCTGCTGCTAGGGGGTTTCCTATGCTTTTACATTCTAGTTCATCTTTCAGAGCACATGGGTTTTTAAAGACTCTGTTCTGTTACAAAGGTTCCCTATATGACTGTCCCAGTGTCTTACTTTTTTCCCTTCCTTGTCTTCCCCCTATTCACACTGTAGACGGTTCCTCTTTGGAACGTCTGTGGTTCGTGTTTTCAGGTGGAAAACTAAGCACTCGGTAACAATTAGGCTTTAAAAAGACAATAGTCAAAGCAATCACCCAGAACAGCTGAGACTAGCTGGAGGAAAGCTTAGTTAAGAATTTTTTACCACGGAGAATTGCACTGATCATTTTATCTTCTTTGTAGCACTAAATATGATCTTTAATTATATATTTTATGTTTTCTTCTCCTCTGATTCCCAGTCCCTATGACTGAGAGATCACATGTATTCTGCACTCTGCAAACCCAGCACCCAGCTCAATGTCTGGCACATAGAAGGGACTTGGTAAACAGCTGTCGAATGGCTGGATTCATTTTCTGTTAGCAGATGTGTAATCTCCAGTTTCACACATGCGCTTGTATATGTGTATTTCAATTGACATCAGTTCAGATTATTGAAAAGTCCTTGAAGTTTTTATTCCTGGCTTCAAATTAGAAAGTTGAACACAATGGACTCGATTTTTAAGGATCTTTAAAGCTGACTGAAAATGCTCTTCAAAAGAAAAAATAAGTCAAGCTGGCAAAAAGAATCACACTCTCAGAACTGAGGTAGGGTCATCCCGTTCACACTGCTTCTCAAGTAAGAAAATTTTCACTATTTCAAACTTTCACTGTTTGAACACAGTTTCGTGACCAACGCCCAACATCTTCAGACAAGGGTCTGGGGTTTCAACCTGTGTGTTCACAGCAGGAAGCAGCACTGGGAGCCGAGCCTTGCCAGGATCCTCCTTGGCTAGATCCTCCCATGTCATCAGAATGAGCACCCTGGCATCATCTCAGAGGGGATGAGTAACGTCTACTGTCCTTTCAGATTTAACCATAATCATTGGCTTCTGACATGCAAATCCAGCTACGGCACGCCCCATTGTTTTGTTTCCAGAGAAAGAAACCAAAATTGACTGAGGGGCTGTGGAGTTGGTCCTATAACAAACCAGTACTCTTTGGCATCCTGTTCTACTAGACACTGCACCCACCGGAGGTAGACGGCCTACGGAGCACCTAGGAATGGTTCCAGCTCAGGAATCACAGCTTGGAAAGGTTAGGCCCTTCCATAGTCCCCGCGTGTTGGAGTTAGCGCAGTTTGGAAACACCATGCATTCAGCTCAGCAGCAATTAGAATTGCTTTCACCAAGAGCAGCTGCTATGGGCCATCCTGTGTGTGTGCAGCACGTCTCTGTCCCTGGAAGAACCACCCCAGATGTTTCCCATGACCTCTGAGAGGACCAGAGCATACTCTCAGCTCTGCTGTAGTACTGCTTTATTTCTGTCCTTATTTCAGGGAGTTTTGTCTTATACCACCCCTCACCCTGCCCTCGGGCCACACCACATCATCTCCATCTGCTGGGTGTTAAACAGAGCTATGCTTGTGGTGACATAGCTATGCCTTTACAGCTCTTCAGTGCACAATTTAAGCAGCGATTCCAGCTGGGGGTGCATTGAAGAGGTTGGACCTGGGCATCCTTCTAGTTATTTTCAATATTTCAAAGAGTCTGCCTCAGAAAGGAATTTCCATCCTAACCAAAACACCATCCACTTCAAACAAGCAAGCAAAAACAACGCTACTTTGGATGCTACTTTTAAGTTTCTGTTTCTCTCAACTTGCATACTCTGTTGCATATGTTTTTGAGTATTAAATATAAAAATAAATTAATGATTAATAAGCATCATTCCTAAAATAATAACAATGATTTTTTTTAAAGTTTGTTTTTCAAACCTTTATTAGGTGTTCACCACGTGCCAGACCCTCTGTTAACATGCTTTTGTAATCATATCTATTAAATCTTATAACAACCCTATGAAAGGAAATATTACTAGTTCCATTGTACAGATGAGAAAATTGAGGCCCAGAGAGATTAAATATTTTACCCTATGACCTACAGCCAATATGCTTTGGAGTCAGGATTTGAATCCAGCAGTCTGACTCTGGAGTTCCCATGTTGAATTTGAGTTCGATGAAATGAAAAGGAGGAAAGTGATTGAAAGATATAAGATAATAATCAGCTTTGAAGGTTCCAGACTTGTATAAATAACAGATAGGTTCCTTCCCTTTACCTTAGCAAGCCAATATTAATATGCTTCTTTAGCATTACTAACAGGTAAACAGCAAATATCAAGGGATTAGGAAATTATTCTTAGAAACTCTAGTTCATGTCAGTCTTAGGCCCTTTGGACATTGCATCTTTAACAGTCAGTTTGCAGATGTACAATTAAGTTGAACACACAGAGTACAGAGCATCTAGAGTCTGGAAGTTATGCGAGAGAAGCCTGAGAGCCTCTGGAGACCTAAAGAAATATGATAAAGTATAACTAAGGCATTCAACTCTGTGAGTCAGCTGCTTTCAGAGGCAGTATTCCCTGAGGAAGTTTCCAGAGAATTATGTTAAACTGTATTAATGTAAGACTGTAAATGAGAAGCCTGATTTCCGATTCAGCTTTGGAGCTCCCTTGGCTGGTGGCACAAGGGCAGGTCCCCCGCAGCAGCCTTCAGCATGTTGGCAAACTGTTTTCATTGCTTATTCAAATGCATCCTCAAATCTCTTTGAGGAAATTCCCTATTTCTTTGTGTTATTTTCTTCCTTATTTTGACCACAACACTTCTTAAATAAATGGTCTTTGTGGTCTTGTTTGTACCTTCATTTATTTCTTTTAAAGTTTACTGATTTATTCATTAATTCATGCAACATCTCTCCTATCTCATCCCACACTTATTGGCCGGCCAGTCTGTGCCAGGCAGCATACTTGGTTCTGGGGACAAGCAGGGACAAAGTGGTCCTGGTGCTCTTCTTCTCCAGCCCCTGGGTGTTCATAGTGCTTCCACTGACACACACTTCATCCAGGTCGGGCCCACGGCACAACTCTATGCAGCAAAACAACCGACGTCATTAGTGTTCAATCAACTCACTCACTCTGTCCTTCACTCGGCTGACCTCTCAGTGAGGCTAGGGAGAGAAGGCCGACTGACCAGCTCACAGACTGCCTGAGAGTCGTGTCAGCCTCAGAGAGTGGTAACGACAGTTAACTAAGCTCTTTCATGAGTCTCATTTCATTTGCTCAAAACGATACTACGTTGAGTATTATTGAGATAAAAATCCCATTGCAGAATAATAAATATATATTGTATATATATTTTAGTACAAACAAATTTCTCTAGGGCTGGCTGATTAGCTCACTTGGGAGAATGTGATGCTGGTAATGCCAAGGTATGAGTTCAGACCCCCATACCAGTTAGCCACCAAAAAAAAAAAAATGCTTTTCTCTATATTTATTTATCTATGTTTATATGATCAAGGAGCAAGGGGTGGATGGATATACATTGGCTGCGTGCATTGCCTATATCAGGAGGTTGGCAGTGGAGACAATCATTTGCCTTTATTCAGCTTTGTTTGGTAACAGGTGTTAGCACCTGTTTCATTAGGTAAAACAAGCACGGGTTACTTTTGTAGTTCACAAAATATCAAATAAAATTTTGCATTTAAAAGACAAGCAGAAAAATAAACAATCCTATGAGGTGAAGACTAGCTATTCTTCATTTTTATGGTTGAAGAAATTGAATCTGGGGGGAAGCAGGGGTCTGCCCAGGTGACGGGGGCAGACACAGGCAGGGGTGGGCTCCATCCCAAATCTTCAGCTGGAAGGACTGTGAGATTTCTGCACATCACTGCTGTGTCTGTTCCATAAAACAAGCACATCACAACTTGTTAGGATTTAGGGCAGTGTACCAAAGCAAACTAAAACTCTTTGGGACTGAGGGATAAGACATTTTGACTGCATCAATCAACAGCAGACCAGTTGGTTCTGGTGTGATGTTGGCCCCAGGTTGAACACAACGAGGCCTTCATAGCTCATTCAAGTTTTGTCTTTCTGAATCCAGACACCCTCTAACAGATCCTGGAATCATCAAATGGCTCTCAGGGCCATGTACCCAGCTGTGGCACAAGGAAGTAGGTTAAGGATGTATGTAGGTGTGGACGATTGTCAGTTGTGCATATTTAGTTGGGAAATTACTTGGGATATTTTTCTACCTGATTCTCTGTTTTGAGTATAGTTTTTGGTATTTGATGCCAGTGAAAATTAATTTATATACTAAGGAGGCTTCTCCTCTGTCATGGTAGACTCTTGGAAAAGAGGAGATATATTATGGTGGTTACATCCCATGGTGATCAAAGAAATTAAGTGCACCTGGAATTGAGCAGGTGAGCCACCAGAAGGATTCTGGCACTTGAGGAAGGCCTGCCAGAAAGCCAGAAAGTTCAATAGGTATAGCCAAAATTAACCAAGAACTTTACATGGTTCAATTTCTGCTTCATATCACATTCAATGACACAAAAATCTGGCAGAAAAATATAGCCTAAATCAGATGTATTTAGCCTTTCTCAAAGAATATGTGCAGAGGCACTCACACGGTGGCAGGAGTAGGGGGACAGGGCCACTTTCTTAATGTTGGTCATGCTTCTCAATTTTTGTTTAGACAGCATTCTTCTTCTCCTCTCATTCCATGCCCTGCTGCAACTCTTAAACAAGATTTCTTTTCTCTCTCCAGTCCCCTGTCTGTCTTTGACACTCACCCTACCTGGCCTTCCAGTCACTCACCATCTGCTCATGCCAGGTGTGCCCCCTAATCACTTCCTCCTTCGCTATCCTGGTGCCACCACTGCTGACCAACACCTCCCCTGCCACACCATGGGGAATAGCTCTCACTTCAACTGCTGCTTTCTTTTTTTTTTTTTAAAGAAAATGAAATTTTATTAATATTATTTTTTACTTTCTATGATGCTGTTGTGCAGCAGTTGGTAGGAAGGGGGAAAAGGGAAAGGGGAAGGAAATGGGATGGAAGAAGGAGCGAGGAGGAGGGGCAGGATTGAGGCTGGTGGCAGCTCCCTCATTCCCATAGGGGAGACTCGGGGGGCCTCCAGCAGTGGCTTGGTCATTGCTGAGCTGGGTGCAGATATCAGGGGGGTGTGGAAAAGCCTTCACCCCCCATCGTCCCAGCTCAGGAACATGGAGCCCTTCTTGCTGCAGCTTGGTGGTCATCACTGGGGTGGTTGCATGTGTTGGAGGGGCGTGGCCAAGGCCCAAGGGCCCCTACTACCCCTGCTTGGGAGAGCCTGGGGCGCTTCCTGCAGCAGCTAGGTGGTTGCCACTGGGCTGGTTGCGTGTGTTAGGGGTGCGTTGCTGAGGCCCTCATCCTCCACCCTCAGGATTGGTTGCGGGTGTCGGGGGGCATTGCTGAGGCCGCTGGCCCTCCCTCTTTTCTGTCTTGGTATTCCAGGGGACTTTGGGTCCTTCTGTGTGTTATATAGGTGTTCTTTGGTGAAATGAGATCTTTACCAGTTTATATGAAACTTTGTCTCTGGTTGTGGGTACTTTGTTTTTTCTTTCAGTTCTGTGTTGGATTATTTGCTGTTCCCACCATTTACACTCTGCACTGGGACTAATTTGTTGTCCTTTGCTTACTTCTACAGTGGAGGAAGTTCCTGTGGGAAGCAGTACCTGAGCTGTGTGGTTGAGCTAAATTGCTGCTTTGCTGCTGTTTCCCTAGGGAAGGCTTTTGTGCAGCTCAGGTTTTAATGGTTGATTTTATAGGTACTTCTGACTCTCGAGAGATCTGAAACTCTGGTCTGAGCCTGAGTCTTTTCATTAAACTGCACCCCATGCAATTCTGTTTTCCTGACCAGTCTCTTCTGAGTGGTCGTTTGCTGATAGTGGTGCAGATCAGCTGTCCTTGCTGTGCCCCAGTGTTCTCCCAGTGGGCCTGTCTCACCCACCATCTGTGCTGCAAACACTTCCCATGGGACGGTCCCTTGCAATGACCCTTGCAATGACCGGACTCTGATTGGCTCCTTTTCTTCAGTTGTTGTGGGTCCTCGCTCCTGTGTGAGTCCACGGGAACCCTATCAGTGGTCCTGCTGGCCTGGGGGTCTCCAAGGCCCTCTTCTCCCCTGTCACCTCCAAGCAACTTCATCTGGTGGGCATAGCTGTGGCTTTTGCCGGCTCCTGCTCTGTGCACCCAGCAGCTCCAGCCTGGACATAGCCACAGCTTGAAATGGTCCGAGTGTTTTTTTCCTTATCTCATCATGGCTTCTCCTGCCTTCGTGTACTCTGTAGATCTCTCCTCCTCTTCTGAGCTCTAGTGGCCCCAGCTTGGCTGTAACTGCTTTTTTATAGTTGTAAATTGGTTGATTTGTGGGAAAGAATGACGCTGGGGACTGTCTATTCCACCATCTTGGCCCGGAAGTCTGCTGCTTTATTAAGAACCAGCCTCATTCTGCCTTAGCCAAATTTCCCTTCCACCCACCCCAAATTCACCATAATTCTGGCTGATGGACTTTCCACTTCATAAGACTGAATTTTACCTTAAATCCCAATGTATGGATAGCTCAATCTGGTAGATTATAGTGAATAATCAAAGAAAAGTGGAATTGCTTTGGCTGGAGACTGCATCAAGGAAGGTTTCCACGACTGTTTGAGTTTCCCCTTTTCAATTCTCGCATTTCTAGGCAGAAGCATATCCACTGATTACATGTGTGAGGCTCACATATTCTGATGGAGGTAATGCTTAATGTGCAGGGATGTGGGACTCAATAGGGTATTTCACATGAATATTTCATATTTTGCAAGATAGCAAAAATAGAGAGGAATGGAGGCCTTGAATACAAGTGACAGATCATCTTGGGATGAACCATGAAAAATTCAGTATTTCCCCTCTTTATGGTTTCTAATATTTATTCTATGCATTGGAATATCTATCAATAAATCACACAACTGTTCAAGTAGAGCTCTTTAGGAAACTAGTGCTGAAATCTAAAAGAAAAAAAAATGATAATAGACAAATATCACTACTGCAAATAAATGAGTAATTCTCAAATTCCATATTTGGGGGTAGATTTAGAATGATAACTGCTAACCTAGAAATTCAGCAAAACAGAAAGATTATTATTTCTCATTATCTTCTGTTACAAGTTTTATAACCTTGTTATCCAAGGGCACATCTCCACATCTGTTGTTTGCTGGAGGTCCTGTTAGCTCTAGTGCAAGCGTTGTCTGGGAATCTCCAGTCAGCCCAGATGCAGCAATGAAGCATCTTCACACACACGCTTTGGATGAGCATTGCAGGGAATTCATCAGCCTTTGTCTTGTGCTGGTCTGGTTCTAGCTTGGGGGTCTCCAAACTTTTCTGATGGTGTATATTTATGCATAAATTAATGAATGGATAAAATCAATTTTCTTCCTATACATCAGTGGATCATTTTGTGCACCATTTGGAACCATGAGTCTGTCCCCTTCTTAATTACATGTGTGTCCATCTCCTCGAGGAGGAAGGTAGGTGGACACTCATTGGAAATATTTTGCATTTCTGGAAAGCAAACAGCATGGGGCATATAATGGCACTGTAGAAGGTGCTGCAAGAGCTGATGCTCCTCTAAGGTCCCTAGAATTCTACCATTCTGCTGGCATTCTGGCTGCGCTGATCCCATTAACAGTTGTCCAGGCATCTTTGATGAACAAGAGGGGGGAATCTATGGAACAGCTGATTATTTTGATGTGTTTGAATACATCTACACTTTGAGACAATTTTGCCATCATCATTTGAAAGACAATTGAGAATCTCCTAGTGTCCATTTTTTCTTATAGATTGTGAGGAAAATGGAGACAGACTGGTCAGGCTCCCTCACCCCATATCCAGCTGAGCATGGCTCAGCCTGTCTGTTGTAAATACGTTAATTGCATGTGTGCATACAGGTATTCCTTGGCTATCTGACTAGCACCCATGTGTTCCTCGGTAATCTGACTCTAGTATAAAAGGCAATGGCTCTGATCCACTGGGGGCTGAGCTTGTGTCCAAATAAAGCATGTCAGCCCTGCCAATGGTTCCCAGGATCTTTTTCCAATTACCTAGCTCACGACCTGCATATGAGGGGTCTGTGACCCAGTCTGCATAGAATGGGTTTGAAGGGTCTGTGACACAGCCCAACATAGATGTTACTCTATTTTACTAGATAATGTTCCAACAGAAATTTATTACTGCATAATAAAGAGACTGGGAGGCTGATAGCAAGCAGTACAGCTCAAAATTCTTAAGCTCTAGGGTGGATGCCTCAGCTTATGGGGTAGGGCCAAGCTGGTGCCCACCAGAGCTGCCATGCAGGAGGCTACCCCCACGGCTCCTGCCCTCAGGAAAGTGTTAACAGGCAAAACTGAATAACACAAAATGTGGGCCTGATGGACAGAGACAAAGCCTATTAGAGCAGACTATGCAGAGAGAAGTGGTTGGGGGGGGGGGGGCGGTCTCAGAATATAGATGAGCCAAGAGCTAGTGAGGATAATTAAGCCAAAAGCCTTGGGCCTTCGCCCAGAGCAGCATTTCAGTCTCCTGTTTTGGACTGGGAAACTTCCATTAACTATTCCCATTTCCCAGCCCCCAAATGGTGCCTAACTCTGCCTCTCTGTGGCTTATAGCAGGGGGCAGAGAATAAGTTAAACCTCATGAATCTATAAAATATGTTAATAAGTTGCCTGATGTGTCGGTGAATAGTCCCTGGCTGGGAGCCCTAGAGTGGGGGCGGGAGCCTGAGGATGAGCCGCACATTCGCCACGTCCATCAGTCCATGCGGGCCTCGGGGAGCCCACTTGCCAGACACGATCAGGGAGGGGGGATCCTGCACAGATGGGCTCGTTTTAATCACATTAACTCTCGGCACCTTGGCGGTGTTTCTCTTTCTCCTCCTCTGCGGACTTCGCTTTCTCCCACAGCTTTTCTCCGTTCATACAGGCTGGCATACAGACACGATCAGGGAGGGGGGATCCTGCACAGATGGGCTCGTTTTAATCACATTAACTCTCAGCACCTTGGCGGTGTTTCTCTTTCTCCTCCTCTGCGGACTTCGCTTTCTCCCACAGCTTTTCTCCGTTCATACAGGCTGGCATGAGTGAAGGCAGAGGTAGAGCTGGTTCCTCACACCCATCTGGAAGCCTCAGACCCCAGCCACGGCCCCAGCCCAGGCAGACGGCATTGCTCGAGTTCTGGGAAATGACTCAGAGACCTGGCAAATGTCTTTGTTTATTAAAGATGCCTCATTCTGTCCCTACTTCATGCCATTAAAAAATCCCAGCCCCTATATAAGTAGAAAAGAGAAAGAATGGGAAATAAGAAAATAAAAGTTTCCAGTAAATTCCAGATGAGGCTAGAGTGCCCTTTTTTCTTCATCTTTTATAACCTATACATTGTTCAAAATCCCCTGCAGATCTGACTTCAGTCATGGAAACATTCTTGATTCTAATCACAAAACCTCCCAAGTTATGCATTTCCTTCTCAGAGCTTGGGAACACCTTTGTTATACATTTATCACTTCTCTTTGCAGGTATTAGTTTATAAATCTATCTTTCTTACAAGGCTGTGAGCCATTTTGGGGCAGAAACCCAGATTTATTTATTTTTCTTTCCTCCCCTCATGTTAATTTTATTTCACTTTATTATTATTATTATTATTGGTGGTGATCAAGCACCATGCTCACATCACAGTGTTTTTTGATTGACTTGGTTCCTCTGGGCTAATTTATTAATCAGTTTTCTAAAACTAGAAATACAGTTTCCCATAAGTTCAATGTTCAGAATAACCGTTACATTCCAAGAATCATCAATAACTCCATCCAAATATATATTTACGATCAAGGAGGCACCTTGTGTATTAGCCCTGAATAGCCAAAAGCAACTGTATGGCAATACTAATGGAGTATATCCCTTGCATTTTGTGAATATTATCATAGCATATGATTTACCCTATAAAATCAGTCTTTGACCAGGGGTTTCCAACAGAAATCAAACAGGGTTGGGATGTAGATGCCGAGCTGAGCCAGGCCTGCTCAGTGGCGAAATGACATGTTAGTTTCCAGCCTGGCTGGGCACTAATTCAAAGGCCTCAGCAAACTGACAAATTGTTTGCCATGGCCTTGAAGAGTCATTCACACATAGATTAAATTAAAATGTTAATTCCAAAAGTGCATAAAATCTTCTGAACATAAATTAGGAAGGCAAAAATTGAAGAGGAAATAGTAAGTATCTGATTTAGTGGGGGGGGGGGAACCCCAGATGTAAAGAAAAATAAAGATTTGCAGCTTATAGACTTTTATAATGGTTCTGATAGGAA
>NW_007733755.1:41982-43858 GCF_000696425.1 Galeopterus variegatus | reverse complement strand
AAACAGGGTTGGGATGTAGATGCCGAGCTGAGCCAGGCCTGCTCAGTGGCGAAATGACATGTTAGTTTCCAGCCTGGCTGGGCACTAATTCAAAGGCCTCAGCAAACTGACAAATTGTTTGCCATGGCCTTGAAGAGTCATTCACACATAGATTAAATTAAAATGTTAATTCCAAAAGTGCATAAAATCTTCTGAACATAAATTAGGAAGGCAAAAATTGAAGAGGAAAATGTAAATTTTTGGTTTAGGGGGGGGGGGGGGAACCACAGATGTAAAGAAAAATAAAGATTTGCAGCTTATAGACTTTTATAATGGTTCTGATAGGAAGGTCTAGAAAGGTATAAGGAATTTAGAACTCGTATTTTCATAATACTAGTTCTTAACTCCTCAGCTGGCATTCAAGGCCCTCTGAAGGATAACTCAAACCCAGGTCTTAGCCTTATTTTTCACCACCTCCCTTTACTTGTGATCCAGTCTTAGCTAAACTGTCTCCTCACTGTTCACTGAACACACCGTGTCTGCCGAGACTATTGTTGTGGGACAAGTGAAGAGGGGATGGAGGAAGGGCAGGGTCTGCCCCCTCTCTCTGGTTGTTATGAGGGTGGAATGCAAATAAACCTGGGAGCACCTGGGCTTTGGACAGTAAAGTAGACTCATTAATACCACAGAATGTCTCCTAGCTCCATCCCTACTGGTAATCTGTTCTTATAACCAGGGTAGATGCCCATACAGAGATTTTGTTACAGTTCAACCTATGTTCTGAGGTCCTAGTCAAATCCCCCTCCACCCATAGGCTCCACTGAGTACTTTTTTTTATTTTTAATCTTTGACTTGGTCTTGTTTTGTGTTTCTCTTGTTGTCAAGTGCGTATCTCATAATATGTATGTGTTCTTTTTTAAAAAATTAATGTTTTAATTAGAAATAATTGAAAACTTGTATTTTAACTATCTACGTGTTCACGTCACTGTCTTTAAGGATGGAAGTTTGTGTTTCCCGTAATTTTTATTTCCCACTGTTTTATCACCAGGACCTTGTGTGGTGTGAGCACTCGGTGGATGTTGAGCGAATACTTGCTGACTGTGGCGTGACTGCCCTTAGGCAGGGAGCACTTCCACCGGCCAGCCCCAGCCTGCAGGGGACTTCATCCATCAGTGACACGCACACGTGCTATGCCAATAGCGACTGAACTCCATAAAACATATGGACTTATTCTCCATTGATAAAGACAGTGCACTAACATAGCTGCACACGCAGGCCATGACTAGACAAGGCTTCTCTTAACTCTGCCCCAACCCCCATAAAAGAGCTATAATTCTGAAGTAAAGAGGGAAAGATTTGGAAGAGAAGGGTAAAAAGGATGGATGAAAGTAAGTGTGCTGGAGAGTGAATGAAAACGAAGTGAGGGTGAGTGACAGTGAGGAAGGATGAGGAGTTGTGAGAATGTGTGAGCGTGGGTAAGTGAGAGTGTGTGAGACGAGAACGTGTCAGTGCGCAGGTGGATATGGCTGAGGGTGCGTGCGGGAGAGGGAGCGCGAGTGCGGGGCGAGGCTGGGTGAGGGTGAGTGTGCACACGTGTGTGAGAATGAGAGCGTGAGAGGGAGCGCGAGTGCAGGGCGTGGCTGGGTGAGGGTGAGTGTGCACACGTGTGTGAGAATGAAAGCGTGAGAGGGAGCGCGAGTGCAGGGCGTGGCTGGGTGAGGGTGAGTGTGCACACGTGTGTGAGAATGAGAGCGTGAGAGGGAGCGCGAGTGCAGGGCGAGGCTGGGTGAGGGTGAGTGTGCACACGTGTGTGAGAATGAGAGCGGGAGGGGGAGCGCGAGTGCAGGGCGAGGCTGGGTGAGGGTGAGTGTGCACACGTGTGTGAGAATGAGAGCGG
>NW_007733755.1:41120-41882 GCF_000696425.1 Galeopterus variegatus | reverse complement strand
GGCGAGGCTGGGTGAGGGTGAGTGTGCACACGTGTGTGAGAATGAGAGCGTGAGAGGGAGCACAAGTGCAGGGTGAGGCTGGGTGAGGGTGAGTGTGCACGTGCACACGTGTGCGCAACTGGCGTGTGAGCCCTGGTGGGAGGTGGAGTTTCCCGGGGACGAGGGAGAAGAAGGAGGAAGGGAAGGCCACCGTCAGTGCAGGGTCAGTGCAGGGTCAGTGCAGGGCCCGAGGCGTGACGCTGCCCCTTCCGCAGCCAGTGCCTGGCCCTGGCTCCCCCAAGTCTTCCCTGGCCCCTTCGGCCTTTGTCTTGGTTCCCCCAAGCACTGGCCACTTGACCCGCTGCCATCCCCACAGCGCCTCATAGGAGGGGACAAAGGCACCCCTCAGAGCCCGACATGGGGGCGCCCCTGGTGCAGTGGGTCGCAGTGGGAGCACGATTTGCATCTTCTGATCCGAATCCCAGGCCCTGGGGCACCGCACCTGGCGACAGGGTGCTGCATGACAGCCCTGAACTATGGGCTGTGGGAGGAGAGACATGGGGTGACCCACCGTGGAAGCGTTCACGATGAAAAAGACAGGTCCCTGATACAGGGGGTTTGCGGAGGGATCCCCACTCCTGTGACCTGTGACGACATTCGTCAATTGGGATATGTCGCTAAAGAGGTCTATTCCTCTTCAGCATTACCCTCAAAGAAAATGCCCTATCCATGTTGTTGCAAATGGCAGTATTTCATTCGTTTTTATAGCTGAGTAGTATTCCA
>NW_007733755.1:28802-39755 GCF_000696425.1 Galeopterus variegatus | reverse complement strand
CCTTCTCCCTCTCCCCTCTCTCCCTTCCCTCTCCCTCTCTCCCCCCCCGCCCCTCTCTTTTCTCTCTCTCTTTCCCTCTCTCCTCTCCTCTCTGTCTGTCTCCTTTGCTCAGAAAGGGGAGGAGAAGCAGAGCCTTGATCCTCTCGTTCTTTCTCCAAGCTGTCCAGGCTTCCTGTCACTTCACAGCACTGGGGTGGGCGGAGGCCGCTTGCAAAGACGGGGAATTCAGTGCTTTGATCAAAGCCAAGCAACAAGCTCTGAGCCTGAAAAACACTTTTTCTTTTTTCCTTACCGCCTTTACATCTATTTCTGCTAGATACATTCTTGGAAGCATATGTTTCTATAACGAATCTATAAAAAATTAATGATTATTTGTTCCCTGGAACTACTTTCAGAATTTGGCTCCAACAGCCTGGAATGCAGATGTAGGTCCCCCACATCTGGAAACTTTAAAAAGCACAGCATTTGATCACGTGGCAACGAGAGAAAGCACAGGGGAAAGAGGAGAAAGTGCCCACAAATACCAGTTGTAATGCTGAAATCTGACGGGGCAGAGAGCCGGGGAGGGTATGCAGAATAAAAGTGCAGTGAATAAGGCTGCTCTGAGGGATGCCAAGTGGCTTCTGACCCAAGAAATCATGCGGTTGGCTTTGGGTAACCTGCTCTGTTTCTATATGCAGCAGGTGAGTTTACCTTGTCTAGAATTATTCAAAGAAACTGGATCTACCTGATGTTAAAACTTATTTTTCAGCCTCAATAATTAAAACTGTGTGATGTTTCTGCATGAATAGACCCAAGTATATATGGCATATGACGAAGATGGTAAGTATAATCAGAAAAGTCGAAATAAACCTTTCCATAAATTATGTTGGAAAAATCGGCCGTCTTCTAGGAAAAAAAAAATTAAAAGCCCCACACTGTACACTAGGATAAACTGCAAAAAAATTAAATGTAAAATAAAATGAAGCCATAAAATTTCAGGAGAAAATCCAGAAACCATATGAGATTGATAAATATTACAGTTTAAGAAGTCCTCTTAACTAACAAAAACAAAACAAAGAAAAAAATCCTGCAAGTTAAAGTCAAAAGACAAATGAAAGAAAACTACAAGAAATATTTCCAATCCATGTCACAAAGAAATAATGTCTCTAATATAAATCAATAAGAAAAAGAACAACAATTAAAAAATGGAAAAAGGATATGAACAGAAAGAAAATACGAATTCCACTTAAATGAAAAGATGATCCACTTCAGTTATAATAGAGAAATGCAAAATAAAATTTCATAGTGACTTTTTATCTACTATGTTGTCAAAAACCCAGAAGCGTGAGAATACATTCTGCTGGATAAGTAGGCGTTCTCATACATTATTGATGGTAGTGGATACTGTAGTGCATCCCCCATGGAGTTATCCAAATTGCAATTGGATAATTTTTAACTTATACAAAAATCCCACTTCTGGGAACTTATATTGCAGATATAATAGTATATGTTCAGGGTGATGTTATGTATAAACTTCTTCATTGCTGCATTGGTTGTAATAGCAAATGATTGGAATCAGACCAAATACCCATTTATGAAGCACTGTGTTTAACAAAACACTGTGCAACCATATCATGGGATACTGTGTATGGGGGCACTTGAAAAAGTTCATGGAAAAACAGAATTGAAAGATAATATGAATCTTTCCATGAACTTTTTGAATGCCCCTCGTACACGTAAAAGAAAATAAGTAGAAAGTTCTCCATGTGCTGGTATGGAAAGACTTCCTTTCTAAGAAATTGATATGCTGAAATCCTCAAGACATACTGTTTAAATAATAAAGAAAAGTGTATAGCACTATATGTAGTATGGAATCTCCGTGTAAAAAGGGAAATATATATATATACTTCTGTTTCTGTAGCACACCAAAAACAAAGATACTAGTAAAAAGTTACCCTGGTGGAAATAAAGACTGGAAATGAACTAGAAACATTTTGCTGAATGCCTCTTTGTATTGTTTTGATTTATATGCTATGTGAATGGATTGCTCTTTCAAAAATATATATATATTATACATGTCGGTCATATTGAAATGTGTATGATTTTAATAGTGTCACCTAATAGTCTTCTCTAAGGAAACCAAAACAAAACTCAAAACTGTTTTTTACAAATTACCCTGGTCTATTACCCTGCACTTTTTTTTTTTTTTCTTTTCTGTTCCCGTTAGAGCTTTTAAGCCTGACATATTTCTTCCTTTGACTTGGGGAAGAAGATAAATAACCATGCTGATGAGTGGCATGAGGATTTGGGGTGTTCTGTCAACAATATGGAGACCCCCCCTTTCCCCATTAACCCTGAGTATCTGTCTCGGAGACTCCAGCTTTTTTTTCCTTAATGCACTGAGTGTTTTACTCTATAGATCATTGTTCTTAACCTGCGAACAACACCCAAGTAGATCAAGAGCTGCCATGTTTCAGCCTGAGTGACTGGAAAGTAAAAGGCAATGTGTCTCTTTGAGATGAATAGCACCAGGGTTCCAGGTATTTTAACCCTGGCCTTGTCTATAAATTGCTCTCATAGGCCAGAGCTTATTTTCTTCAGTTATAAACAATGGTTTATAAATTTTTTGATTTAATAATGCTTCCATGCACAATATAAAAATTCCTAAATACAACTACATAGATGAAATAAAATAACGTTCATAAGTTATCGTGGGCATGTGAAACCCGGTCCCCTGGCTTGCTGGGTTGATTTCTATATCCAGAGAACAGAAGTGGATCGGGTTCTAACACCAGGTGCAGCAAACCTGAGGCGGGTGAGGTGGGAAGCTGGGAGAAGGAGCAGCTGCCACTGGCCCATCCTTCCAATCTGATCTCTTAACTCTTCTACAGGCCTTTGCACTTGCTGTTTCCTTTGCCTGGAAGCTGCTGCCCTGAATCTCTGAATGTCTGCCTTCCGCCTGTCATTTAGGCATAAGCTCAAAATTTTCCTCTTGAGATATATTTCTATTGCTCCCCACATCCTCTTGTTTTCTCTTCTTGATAGCACTAATCGCTGTCAGAAATGGTTTTGTTCATTCGTTTACTTGTTTATCATTTATTGTCCCTTTTCTCCCTACTTCACAGTAGAACGTAAACTCCAGAACAGCAAGGACCCTCTCTGTCTTGCCCTCCCGTGTATTCTCAGTGCCTAGAACAGTGTCTGGCCCATAGTAAGACCTTGAAAAATATTTCTCATATGAGTAAATGGAAGATTAGAGCCCATGTCTGATTGGGTTTTGTACATATGAAAAATATTTAACAAATACTGATTCAGTGAATAAATACACCCAAGTAATCTCTCCATTAGACATGGACATTAACTTTTGAAACACTGGAACTGGCAGGGAAAAGGCTCCGGCTTAACCTTTACTTGCTCTCTGATCGGCCTTTCTATCATACTCAACACAATTATAGAGATCTCTGAAAAAAAAAAAAAATTCTGAATTAAAAAAACAGCTTTCTCTTATAATTTTAGTTTTTTTTTTTTATAAATTCCCAATATGTATGAAAAGGCTTATTCAACTTAAAAGGCTCATTTAACTATCAGAAGACTTATTTATTGGACATATAATTTCTTTCTTGAGAATCAATGGAACTTGTACTAAACTGAATCTATTTTTCCTCCAATAATTGATTTAAATATCAATTGCACAAAATTCTTTGTCATCATTAATGAAATATTTCTTTAGGTACTTTACTTCAATTTCAAATGTCATATTTATAAGTATGAAAATGGATTTTTAAAACTGTATTAAAACTAGAGTCTATTGATGTTTTGGTTTAGTAAATCCTAACCACAAAGCTACATTTACAATATTAATAGCCCAGTAGGCATAATTAGTTACATTAAATAAATACTAATATCCATGCTTTCTAATGAAGCTTATATCCCCTTTTACAAAGGACATTTTCCTCCTTGAACACAGGTCCTTTTCTGATGAGGAGAAATTACAGATGGTGAACCAGGTTTTAGAAAGGTAAGTGAATATTTATTGCATGTCTACACGTTTTAGACATGGTACTGGGTGTTCTTCATATGTTGGGGACCAACCAAATGTTCTCTAGAGTTTTCTGCTAAGCACTCAGCCTTCAAGAAACTTCCTTTGTGGGACTGTTCTTTGTGATGTAATCTACATCATGAGATGATCTCTTGGGTAGCTACATCCCTTTGGTCTGGGTTCAAGATAAACCTCATTCTATTAAGTTTGTCACTAATTATAATGACGTTCAATATCTGTAAGATCTTTAAAACTATAGAATCTTGTCATTCAGAGAATTTTTGATTAAGATAATTTTATTTAGAAAAAATTTCATTTCAAACTTCCTGGAATCGTGTGAATTAACCAGAAACTACCTTATATTCGTTTCCATTCCTATGATTAAACACTAAGGGCTGACCCCGTGGCTCACTCAGGAGAGTGCAGCGCTGGGAGCGGGTTCGGATCCTATATAGGGATGGCCGGTGCGCTCACTGGCTGAGCGCGGTGCAGGTGACACCAAGCCAAGGGTTGCGATCCCCTTACTGGTCACAAAAAAAAAAAGAAAAGAAAAGAAAAGAAAAACGTTAAATATTTTTGCCTTGGAATTTTATTAGAATGCGAATATGCCCATAAATCGCATTTTAGGTCAAAGGAACTGAAACACAACTGATTGCTAGTCTGTGTAGTGAATTAGTGAAAAAGAAAGGTTTTCCTGAAGCACAGAGGAGGAAAAGTAATGGGTCGTGAATTTATTTTTATCACTATTTCTTTCCTTCTCTAAATTTATAGATCTGTTGTGATTGGTATTGTTTTGGAAGAGGGTTTGGAGTTTACGTGAGTAATGTATTGAATGGTTGAGACATCTGAGTTGGGAGAAATAAGAAAAATTGAAGAGAAATTACTACCTCCTCCTCAGGCACAACTGAGCTGTGAGTTACAATTTGGACTTTGTTGTATTTATAAACAGGACACAGTCAGGAGCTTTAATTCTATGGAGAGTTTGCCTGATAAAATGGACTCCTATACATTGCTGAGGGAAGTGTAAATTATTTAAGTGGACCTTTTCTGCAAGGCAATTTGTTAGCATGTATCAGGCACCTTGAAATATTTATAGACTTTGACATAAGAATTTCAAGATACACAAAAGGATTTGTATATAGCAATAGTTCTTAAATTGTGGTCTGTCATCCACAAGAGTCCCTGAGATGGGTTTTGGGGGCCCACAAGGTCAAAACTATTTTCATAATAATATTTAGATGTCATTTGCCTTTTCCACTGGTGCAACATAAATCAAGACAGTGGCACCAAAGTACACTAGAACTCATCGACTTCCACACTGCCATGCCTCAGGAGTCGAAAAATATGTCAGTTCCACGTAAAAGTATCCTGATGAAGCGGTAAAAATTAGTAATTTTATAAAATCTTGATCCTTGAATACACATCTTTTTATTTTATTTTATTTTTTTTTATTTTTGGTGGCTGGCCAGTCACATCTTTCTAATGCTCTGTTGAGGAAGCAGGCTGTATATGTAACACTCCCCTCCTGCACAGGTGACGTATGACTGTCATCCTAAGGAAATGTCCTTGTGTGATTGCTGGAGCTGGAAGCTGAACTAGCTGGTTTTTACATGGAGCACTATTTTAATGTGAAGAATGACTGAAAGGCAAGCTATGGCTATTCTGATTTCAGTGTGTGGCAGATGTTTTCTCCAAAATGAACAAAGTGACCCTGTCACTTCACAGAAAACACGTAATAGTGTTATTAAAGCAACTAATAAACATGACTCTGGATCTGAGGAGTTAGGGCTGGAGGCAGGGCTCACACAGATACTAACAGAAATATTTAAAAATCAATTAATGTATATATTTGCTGTCTGCAGAGAGTTCTTTGTCATGTTCAAACATACCCAACAGTGCATTGTTGGTGACTCAAGCGGTGGCCATATCCCTGAGCCTATGTTGATCAGAGCCCCATTGCTGTGGCAGCCACCTCACTCAGTGGTAACTGGTAACCCATGGTCGTCCTCCCCACTCTCCTCGCCAGGACTAGGGACTGAGCTTGACATTGAACCTCCTCCCATGGAGATGCATCCCACAGTGGTCATCGCAGGGGCTCTTGTGGGAAGGCTGAGGCCAGGGCTCTGCTGGCCGGGCTCTGAAGGGATGAGCTCCAGATGCCAAAAGTTCTTACTAACTGAGGTGCAGTGAGCACTTTAGCTCTTTGAGCTTTGTAAGGTATGCAGCTAGCACACAGATGCCCTTATGGCAGATCCACCAGCCATTTCCCTTTCTTTAACTTATTCATAAATCCTGGGTTTTTTGGTCTACCTTCAAGTTTCCTAAGGTCCTCCTTAACAGCTTTAGGGATTGTACCTCTCTGACACTTGGTAGTCACTGTTGTAAAAATCTCTATTCTCTGCAAACTTTCTAGTGTGTTAGCTCTTATAAGGTGGGCTAATTGTAATGGATCTTTCACCTATTCATAAAGGCAAGGATTTTTCTTTTAATTAAAAACACCCATGGGCATTGAAATGAAAATATGATCAGGAGGTGTGGGTGTGAATTATAATTTATTCTTTGAACAAACATTTATTCAGCTTCCACTAATGAATCATTGTGGTAGATAAAAATCAAAATATGAGGTCTTTGCTATCAAAGAACTTACAATCTAGAGAGGCTGAGAGAAGTAAATAGAATAGACTCAGAATATTCTGGGGCGGTGCTGAGATGGAAATGTGAACACTAGCCACAGAAGGCTTGGGAGGGAGCTCCAAGATGACCGATGGCCAGGGATGGTTTTCTAGAGAAGCCTGGCCTTCAACCGCCCCCCCCCCCAAAAAATATGGCCCCAAGTCACCCATTCATGTTTCTTCCCCAACATCTCCATAATAACTCCTCACCTCAGGCAGGGCTCTGCTCATTCTCTCCATAACTCCCTTGCTTGTTCCTGTCATAAGGGTATTCCTTAGGTAGCCCGTATGACTGGAATTCTCTTGCTGTTCTCTGTAGCCAAATTTTTCCTATTGTTCAATGCCCATTTAACTTCCTGAAGCCTTCTTGACTACACCAGCCAACACCACTTCTTTCCCCATTTCCTTGGGAAGTCTCAGGTAGATGTCCTTTTTACATGTTCCCATAGAATCCCCTGCTAACCTCTGCTTTAGTACTTACATGTGCAACTGCTAAAATGACATGTTCACTTGGAAGATTTCATGCTTACAATATACAAAACGGAACTCCTGGTCTCCCTGGGTCCATCCCCAATTGATTTCACCTGAAGTCGTTGCCCTCGTCCCCACCCTTCCCCCATGCTCCTCAGGCATAGCCCCCACCAAAACCCTGAGATCATCTTTGACTCCTCTCTTTTTTGAACATCACACATCCAACCAACTCTAAATATATCCAGAATCTGGTACCTTCTACCATCTCTACTGTTTTTACCCTGGTCTCAGCCACTAGAATAATCTCAAACCTAGATTATGTCAATGGTCTCCTAACTAGTTTCCCTGCATCTCTTCTTATACCTGAGTATTCTTCACAGGCAGCCAGACATAAATTGAATATTGAATAAACATAAATTGAATTGCATCACTCTTCCATTGTTCCCCATTTTATTAAGACTGAAGTCCTTCCAAGGCTGACATGGCACCTCACCCTCTCTGACACATCTACTATCCCTGCTCCCTTCACTTGACTTCAGAACTAGAGCTTCCTGGCTATTCTGTGGATACTTCAGGCATGCTTCCATCTCAGGGCATTACCATGGCTGTTCCTTCTGCCTGGAACATTCTCCCTTCAATAACTACATGGCCAACAACCTCACCTCCTTCAAGTCTCAGCTGCAACGTCACCTTCTCAGTAAGGCCAACCACAATCACCCTACTTTAAATTGCAACTCACTCTTCATCCACACCCCAGTAGTCCCAATCACTCTAACCTTGTGATTTTTTCTTTTCCATACTACTCATCATTTTCCAGCTTTAAATATACATAATATACAACATTCATTTATATATATTTATATATAATATATATAATACATCTATCTATTGTTTATTGTCCTCCTCTCCCCACTATAAGGTGTGCTCTATCTGGGCAGAGGTTTTGATCTTCTTTATTCATTGCTCCATCCTGAGCACTCCTAGTACAGTATCTATGATGGGTTTTGATAAGTATTTGCTGAATGAATAATAAGTTATATGTTAACTTGCATCACTCCCTCAGCAGGCTACAAATTCCTTGAGCACAAAGATTCAAAATCATTCAACATTATATATGCATTGTCTAGACCAGTACCTGACATATTGCTAGCATACAATCGATAATTGTCAACTAATGATGCTCTCTCTCCACTGAACTGCTGTTGTCAGTACTGTTCATTTTTAACATTTGCTTATCAGCTGTTTATAATCTCGCACTGAATCTTGTTTGTGAGTGTTAACCACTTGGTGAAACCTGGTTTTACTGGGATCACTTTTGTTTCATCTATACATAAACATGATTGATTACCTAATAAGTGTCATACCATATACCATATTTTTTCAGTTGAGTAGAATGTATAATAACTGTTGTTGGAGATTGTGGGTGAGGGGGTGGGAGAGATGGAGGATAAGCATCCCTAGGAAGGTATGTCATAGAGAGCATTATATCCAGCAATTGGGACAGTTCTATGGAAACCCTAACTTCTAACACCCTTTTTGGGTTTTGCTTTTTTTTTTTTTTTTTTTTTTTTTTTTTTTTTTTTTTTTTTTTTTTTTTTTTTTTTTTTTTTTTTTTTTTTTTTCTTGACCTGTCTTTTAATTTGCCAACCATTTGATTTCCCTAATTTACATTTTATAGGCCCTAGAACAACTCTGTTTGCCTTTAGGGTCTCTCATTTTTTATGGCTGCTAAGAACTTTTGAATTTGTATGAGTCTTTTTATTAAATCACGCATATGCTCAATACAGAAAAAATGGTATAAATCTCAACCTACCTACATTCATCTGTCCCTCAATTACTGAATGGGTTCCAGGCCCTGTGGATAAAAGATGCCTATAAGAAATATATCCTACTTGGAGAGGCAGAAACTTAAATCAACAATGCATAATAGTGCATTGAATTACAGCATAGAAATAGGTGCACCATGTTATGAGAATACACAAGAAGAGCACTTAAGCCAGATCTAGTTCATTGACATATTTTCAAATTTAGTAGCATTTGAACTGTGCCTTGAAGTACAATTAGGTAGTGAAAAGTAGGAATAAAGCAGAAGGAGCATCAGAGAAACATGAGGTAACATGGAATGTTAAGAACTGTCCACAGTTTACTGTAACTGGAGCTCAACACTTTGGAGATGAGGCTGAAAAAGGTGGTACAGAGGGAATGTCAAGAGATGAGGCTGGAAAGTTAAGCAGGGGAACAGTCCAGGAGGGTCTCCTGTCACAGACTACAGAGTTTGAACTTCATCTGATAAGAAATAAGGATCTACTGAAGAATTTTTAAATAATATAGTGGTGATTGACTGAACAAACTGGGAGTAGAAGAAAACTTCCTCAACCTGACATAGAGCATTGTAGTGGATTGAATTATGTCCCCCCAAATCTCATTGAAGCTTGAATTGTGTTCCTGAAGTTTTATGTTTTAGAAACTTAGCCCCCACTGTGACTGCTAAGAGGGTGGGAAATCCTATTATGGTAACTGAAAGGTGGAGCCTTGAAGAGGTGATTAGATTGTAGGACAATACCATAGTGAATGGATTAAAAATGGTGGTCAGGGGTGTGGTTCTGAGGGCTTTCAAAGAAAAGGAGAATTTGTCTTTCTTTCTTCTCTCTCTGCTTCCACCATCTTGCAATGTGAGACCCATGAGTTACTGTCATCACCACCAGATGGACTTTGGACTTCCCAGCCTCAGAAACTGTAGGTGATAAATTTCAATTTCCTTATTAATGACCCAGTTCCACATATTTTGTTATAAGCAACAAAAATGGAATAATGCAGGCATCTATGAAAAACTCACAATTAGTCTCACACTTCATTATAAAAGACTGAATGCTTTCACCTAAAATCAGGAGCAAGACAAGGATGTCTTTTTTCACCATCTCTATTCAACATTGTACTGGTGGTTCTAGCCAGGGCATTTAGGCAAAAATAAATATAAATAAATAAAGGGCATTCAGATTAGAAAAAAAAAAAGTAAAACCACTTCTGCTTTCAGTTGACATAACTAGTATATATAAAATCCTAAGGAATCCAATTTTAAAAGCTATTAGAACTAATAAACCAGTTCAGGAAAGTTTCAGGATACAACATTAATATACAAAAATCAATTGTATTTCCATACACTAGCAATAAATAATTCCAAAAATAAAATTGAGAAATTAATTTCATTTAAAATATCAAAAAGAATAAAATGCCTAGCAACAAATTTAACAAAAGAAGTGTAAGACTTACTAAAGGAAAACTATAAAACATTGTTGAAATAAATTAAAGATCTAAATAAATGGAAAGACATCCCATGTTGATATATTGAAAGACTTAATATTAAGATAGGTGTAGTCTCTAAATTGGTCAAGAGATTTAATGCAGTCTCCATCAAAATCCAAGTTCCTTTTTTCTTACAAAAATTGAGAAGCTAATCCTAAAATTCATATGAAAATGCAAAAAAAGAACCTTGAAAAAAAATCTTGAAATAGAAGAACAAAGCTGGGAGACTCACATTTTTCAATTTAAAACTTATTACAAGGCTATGAGAAACAACACAGTGTTGTACTATCATAGGATAGACATATAGATTGATGAAATAAAATTGAGGACCCAGAAATAAGCCCTTACGTTTATGGCCAATTTATTTCCAACAAGGGAAGCAATACCATCCAATAAGGAAAAAATAGTCTTTTCAGCAAATGATGCTGGGACAAGTAGATATCCTCATGCAAAAGAATGAAGTTGGAGCCCTACCTCACACCATAC
>NW_007733755.1:3815-28595 GCF_000696425.1 Galeopterus variegatus | reverse complement strand
CTGGGACAAGTAGATATCCTCATGCAAAAGAATGAAGTTGGAGCCCTACCTCACACCATACGAAAGAATTAACTCAAAATGGATCATAAACCTAAATATAAAACTCTTGCTGGGACAAGTAGATATCCTCATGCAAAAGAATGAAGTTGGAGCCCTACCTCACACCATACAAAAGAATTAACTCAAAATGGATCATAAACCTAAATATAAAACTCTTTTTTTTTTTTCTTTTTGTCTTTTTTTTTTGCTGACCGGCAACGGGATCGCAACCCTCGGTGTTGCGCCCGCACCGTGCTCAGCCAGTGAGCGGGAACCGGTCTCCACATGGGATCCGAACCCTCGGCGGGAGCGCCGCCACGCTCCCAAGCGGCACACTCTCCAGTGCGCCACCGGGCGGCCCTAAATATAAAACTCTTAAAGAAAAAAATAGGAGTAAATATTCTTGACCTTGGGTTCAACAATGTTTTCTTGGATATGACATCAAACACAAACAACAACAAAATATAGATAAATCAGCCTTCGTCGAATTTAAACCTTTTGTGCTTTAAAGGATTCTATCAATAAAGTAAAAAGACAACCTACAGAATAGGAGAAAATATTTGATCTGACCAAGGAATTATATGCAGAACATACATGTCTCTTAAAACTCAATAATAAAAAGACAACCCAATTAAAAATTGGCAAAGGATTTGAATAGACAATTTTCCAAAATGATATAGAAATGGTCAGTAAGTACATGAAAAGATATTCGATATCACTAGTCATTATAGAAAGGCAAACAAAATCACAAAAAGATACTGCTTCATGCCAACAAATATGGCTATAATTTAAAAAGCAACAGCAATGCAAAAACAAAAACAAAAATAGGCAATAACCAGGGTTGGTGAAGATGTAGAGACCTTGGAACCTCATACATTTCTGGTGGGAATATAAAATGGTGCAGCCACATTTGAAAACAGTTTGGTAGTTTCTCAAAATGTTAAATATAGAGTTGCCACATGACCTCGCTATTCTATTCCTAGACATATACCCAAGAAAAATGAAAATATATGCTCATACAAAAATGTGTACATGGATATTCACAGCAGGATTGTTCATAAGAATCTGGCAGAAACAACCCAAATGGCCATCAAATGATAAATGGACCAAAAAAAATATGATATAGACATACAATGGAATATTATTCAGCAATAAAAAGTAATGAAGTATTGACACATACCACAACACAGACAAGCCTTGAAAACATTATGCTGAGGAAGAGAAGCCAGTCACAAAGGACTACATGCTGTGTGATTCTATTTACATGAAATGTCCAGAACTGGCAAATCTATAGAAACAGAAAGTAGATTAGTGGTTGCCTACAGCTCTGGGAAGAGGGGAGAGAGGATAAATGAGAAATGAATGGGAATCGGTATGTGGTTTCTTTTGGGAATAATGAAAATATTCTAAAATTAGATTGTGATAATGGTTACGCAACTCTTTGAATATACTAAAAACAGCTAACTGTACACTTTAAATAAGTGAATTATATAGTGTGTGAATTATATCTTGATAAAAAGCTAGTAAATTTTAAAAATATACCTTTGAGACAGAAAGATGAAAAATAAATATACCAGAATGTGAGCTGTCATTCTCTTTGTGCTGAGGAATGATGGTTGATTTTTATTTTTTTCTCCATACTTTTTGAAATTTTCCAAAATGCTCTAACAAGTTTTTATTACTATATTAGTTTTCAAACTTACAATTAAAATTTTTATTTAAATTAAAATAAAATGAAATGGTGTATATTAAAAAGCAGGTTTAATTTTTAGAAAGATGATTATAAAACTTTGCAAACGGATCAAAGCATTCCTAGACCAAGGCAGAAAGAACACTTAGAAAACTGTTGTGTCCTCTAAGGAATAATTGATGAGCTCATGAACCAAAGTGGTGGCTTTAACAATAGAGAGAAAAAAAAATGGAAATTTGGAAAAAGCATTAAGTGAAATCATTTGGAATTGGAAACCAATTACGTACATGAGAAAAAGAATAGATTCATGAACTTAGTCAAAGTTCCTGTTTGGGATAAGTGAGTGAATGTTGAAACCTTTTAATACCTTAAAAATAAGTGGTAAGTGCAGGAAAATACATATATTACTTCAAAATCAATTTTTACTTAAGGAGACAATAGTTTTTATACACAAGTTAGGGTCACAAAGTCTTACCTTGAAAACCTGCTTTTGAAGTTTACAATGATGTTTCTGGTTGTGTCATTAACTGATATTGAGAAAATATTGAGAAAATCAGCTTAATTCATGATTTATTGTTTGTATGAGAAAGTGTTCTAAAGTAGTGATTCTCAAAGAGTTATCCCTGCTCCAGCAATATCAGCATCATCTGTAAATCTGATTCGACCCAAGCCCTACAGAATCAGAAACTCTGTGGGTGGGCCCACAATCAAATCTAATAAATATTTATTTATTAATTAATTTAGCTGTAACTGACAAAAAATATTTGTGTATGTTAATGGAGTACACTGTGATGCCAATTAATTTAGCTGTAACTGACAAAAAATATTTGTGTATGTTAATGGAGTACACTGTGATGTCTTGATGTATATATACTTTGTAGAAAGAATTAATCAAGCTAATGATTAATATCTATCACTAATTAATTTAGCTGTAACTGACAAAAAATATTTGTGTATGTTAATGGAGTACACTGTGATGCCTTGATGTATATATACTTTGTAGAAAGAATTAATCAAGCTAATTAACATATCTATCATCTCACCAACTTATTTTTTTGTGGTGAGGACATTAAAAATCTATTTTTTTTAGTCATTTTGTAATCTACAATACAATAAAACTTATTCCTCTTATCTAACTGAATCTTTATATCCTGTGATCACCATCTCTCCTTTCCCCATTTCTCCCCCACCCTGGCCTCTGATAACCACTTTTCTTTCTGTTTTGATGAGATCGACTTTTTGAAATTCCACATATAAGTGAGATCACTCAGTATTTGTCTTTCTGTACCAGGCTTATTTCACTTAGCATAATGTCCTCCAAGTTCATCCATGTTGTCATGAATGACAAAATTTTCTTCTTTTTTAAGGCTGTATAGTATTTCATGATGTATATCTACAATACATATGATAAGGGGCTAATATCCAAAGTATATGAGGAACTCAAACAAGTCAACAGCAAGAAAACAAATAACCCAATTGAAAAATAGGCAGAAGATCTGGGCCGGCCTGGTGGTGCACTGCTACAGTGCACCGCTTGGAAGCGCGGCGGCGCTCTCGCCAAGGGTTTGGATCCCACATACAGACCGGTTCCCGCTCACTGGCTGAGCGAGGTGCGGGCACGACACCGAGGGTTGTGATCCTGTTGCCGGTCCCGGTCCGGTACAGGCGCGACACTGAGGGTTGCGATCCATTGCCGGACACGAAAAAAGGCAAAAAAAAAAAAAAATAGGCAGAAGATCTGGACAGACATTTCTCAAAAGAAGACATACAAATGGCCAATAGATATATGAAAAAAATGCTCAACATCTCTAATCATCAGAAACATGCAAATTAAAACTACAATGAGATATCATCTCACACCTTTTAGAATGGCTATGATCAAAAAGACTAATGGTAACAAATGTTGGTGAGGATCTAGAGCAAAGGGAACCCTCATACACTGTTGGTGGGAATGTAGATTAGTACAGTCTTTAAAAAAATAGTATGGAGGTTTCTCAAAAAACTATTTGTGTGATCCAGCAGTCCCATTTCTGGGCACATATCCAAAGGAATTAAAGTTGGTATGTTGAAGGTATATCTGAAATCCTATGTTCATTTCAACATTATTCATAATAGCTAAGATATGGAAGCAACCTAAGTGTCCACCAATGGATGAATGGATAAAGAACATGTGGTATGTATACACAATGGAATACTATTCAGCAGTCTTTTTTCCTTTTTTGTCTTTTTTCATGTCCGGCAACGGATCGCAACCCTCAGTGTCGCGCCCGTACCGGACCGGGACCGGCAACGGGATCGCAACCCTCGGTGTTGCTCCCACACCTCGCTCAGGCGGTGAGTGGGAACCGGTCTGTATGTGGGATCCGAACCCTCGGCGGGAGCGCCGCCGCGCTCCCAAGCGGCGCACTGTAGCAGTGCGCCACCAGGCCGGCCCCCAGCAGTCTTTTTTATTTTAAAATTCTTCTGTGGATTCTGAAGCATGGTAACGTTTTAGCCCCACTTATATATACCGTCCCCAAGTTCCCTTTTGGATATAAAGTTGAGTGATCTAGAAGAGTTTAGGGGAAGAAAAGTTTATCAAGAATTAGAATATCTAGAGAAAATCCTCCGAGGAGGTGAGGTTTGATCTAGTGATAGATAAGATTTAAAAAGGTAAAAAGGGTAGGGAATTGGCAGCATCACAGGCTGAAGTACCAGTAGGAATGCAAAGATAGGGATTTTATAATTCATTTGTAATCAGAGAGAAAATTAGGCAACTAAAACAAGAAAGGGAGACAGTCTTGGGCAGCACTAATAAATAAACTTGAATATGTAGAGTAGGGCAGCTTACGGCAGCTCTTAAATATTGATTAGGTTTAGGCTTAGACTTTACTATTTTCTTTACAGTTCTATCATATTTAGGGCTAACAGAATTATTTTATGTAGCTAACTCTCTTAAGGAATGTGTTATATGTCAGACACTTAATTTTTAATAAATTTGAAGAAATACAAGGATTATATTAGAACCACGAGAACAATCAAGAAATAGAACTCTGTACCAAAGTACTCAATGATAACATGCTGCGACCTGAGAAAAGTGTTTCAGAAGGTTCTCATGCTTTCGATCTATGAAGATGTCATTTCTTTCATAGCTTCTGAGTCTTTCATAATCTTCTCTTCCACAGATTTTCTTTCAGAATTGATTTTCCCCTTCCAAAATCTTAAAACCCACTTTAGTACTGCCCTATAATCTTGGGTTTTTTTTCCAGCAATATCTTAATTAATATTTCAGCAATATCTTAATTAATCTTTTTCATTCAGTTAATGGAAAAAGTTATTCATAATTTCTTCCAAATCCTGAATGAGTCCACAGATTAGGGCATTAGGGATTACTCCACTCAACTAATGACAATTCAGTTGAGCTGGCATTAGCTTAATCTTCCTGTTTTTTTCACATTGTTAATACTCTACATTAAACATCTTTAAATGATTAAAATCCAGTCTATTATAGAAGCAGGAGAAATCATCTTTATGACTAGATACATTAGAATTCCTCAGCAGTGAAAGGTATTTTCCAATCTCTCAGTCCAGATTTTGAGCCCTACAATGGGGGCCCTGTTGGCTGACCCATCTCATTTCTCCTCTTCTCCCAGGTGGCCCCGAAGAAACACCAAGCAAGTCTTCATGCTGTCCTGGGACTCTGACTACCTGGGTCCTCCACCTGTGCCTGCTGGGAATTTTAACACTATGGTGGATTGAATAAATAGTTGTTGAATTGAAGTGAGTCTCATCTCAACATTCTTTGCCAATTCACATTACTCATAGTGATCAATAATTGGTTCACATTTCTTACCGAAAGTATCCAATAAATAACTCGAGTTCTGGCATCACCATCCTTCTAACAGCCCCTCAGCATTGATTTAGTCTTCTAAAAGTGCATTTCAGAATGCATTATCCAATAACCAGTATTAGGACAAATGGAAATACACAGAGAAACAATTAGGTTGGATTCTTTCCTCACATCTTTTCAAATATAAATTCCAAACAGATTAAAATGATAAATTAAAAAAAAATCTACATCCAGAAGGAAATACTGGTGAATTTTATATAGCATTTGGGATAAATAAAGACTTTCTAAATCTTAGCAAAGGCATTTTAACAGACTTGATCATATAAACATTTTTTAACTGCTTTAAACAAGAACAGCAAACATAAACACTAGTCATTGTAAATGCAAGTTGTGTAAAAATATTTGTGACATGAGATGAAATGTTAATTTCCTGAAGTAACAAAAATCTCTTATAAATTAGTAATAAAACAAGATTTACAAACCCCAATAAAAAATGACTGAAGTACATTAATAGGCAATACATTGAAAAGAGAATAGAAATGTCTAATAAACCTAAGAAAAATTGTTCTACCTTACTAGTAATCAAAGTAATCAAAGCAAATTAAAACAAAAAGATGCTGTGTGGTGAAGACATCGTGGAGAGGTTGCAAATAACAAAAACTCATTTTCAATACCCACTGTTAGTTTTGGTTCAAAAAGCAGACCTCCTCAGACACGGCAGGTGAATGTAAGAAAGCTCTTCTGCAGAGCATTGTCAAGGTGCACTTCACCTCCAGAAGTTTATCCTAAGGAAGTAATTTATGTGGGCAAAAATTTAGATAGAGAGGTATTTATGTCATCCGTTTATACAATACTGAAAAAACTGGGAACAATCTAAACCTTCCACAATTGGGAATCAGTTAACCTGTTATGTAATTAAGTAGTCAAATACTATGTAGTCATCACAAATGACGTAGAGGTAAAATATTTAAAGAACTAGGAAGCTGTTTACTGTGTACCGTAAAGTGAAAAGAACAGGTGCTCAGGTTTAAAATGTATATTTCTGAGTAAGGTTGTGTGTAAATTTCACTTTCTTATTTTTATTTGCCAGGTTTACCAGTATTTTTTAAAGTCTTATTGTAGTGAGCGCAGTGAAAAGAACAGGTGCTCAGGTTTAAAATGTATATTTCTGAGTAAGGTTGTGTGTAAATTGCACTTTCTTATTTTTATTTGCCAGGTTTACCAGTATTTTTTAAAGTCTTATTGTAGTGAGCGCGTGTAATGAACCCAAAGGGTGGGGTTTTGCAGCTGAAGTTGAGTTTAGAGAATGTTACAGATTTCAACCACTGAGAGCATCTACTGTTCTTCCATTTCAGGGAATCTGAAAGGTGAGCCTTCAAAGGACTCTCTCAGTCACGTGGAAACTGCAAGTATTTTATAAATACACTGTAAAATAACTATTTTCACTCTCTTAAACCCTCAGATAATTAATAATCTCTGGAGTTCCTAAAATATATTAGTGACTAAGGGTTTGTCTCAAGTTGTAAAATTTTTTATATCATATTAGAACTATTTTATGTGAAAATCCCTAGAATATTTTACACATTTCTGTGACATCTTTAATAATGCTTGTTGAGGCTGGCTAGTTAGTTCAGTTGGTTAGAGCGTGGTGCTGATAACACTGAGGTCCAGATTTCAATCCCTGGCCACCCACTAACCCCCCACCCCCCAAAATAATGCTTGTTGGATGTGACAGAGACTATTCCACATTGCTCAGGATCATGGCTATGCACATCATATTCTGTGATATGCTGATGCTCTCAGGACTGCCATGGTACATTAACCTCTATAAATGGCCTCAGTCTTAGTGCCTTATAGTTTCAGTAGTAGAATTCTGTTATTTGTGTTTCTTCCCTGGCTGTCAGCTGTTATCTCTTGATATTGTTTATATTCTAATGTGGAGTAGCCCCTCAACCAAATTTTTGTTTGTACTTCTAATATGTAGTGAGCTGAAAACCACATGACCAAGTCAACAAGAATTACATGTAAAATGAGAATAAATAGGCTCTAAGTGAAAGTTTCAGGGATTCTCTTAAGAATGAAGTACATAAGTTTAATGCCTCAATTTTGTGACACTTATTTGAAGCTGCATATTCTATATTCTATAAGATACAATTGCTGTGTAATTAAATTACACAAGGACAGTGTACTACTGCACTTCTTAACCTCAAAATTTCCAAGAATTTATTTATTAAGTTCCAAATATAGACATTAATGGTTTTAGATCTTTTATGCAAATAGTACAGATAGATAAGACACCCGTTTGTTGAAATACCACAAAAGAATGACTGACTCAGATAGGAACACCTAGATAGAGGTGGTAAGTCACTTCTTTTATATATACATATAAAGATTAAACTGTACTCTCGAAAAATTAATCCATAGTTTTCGATGTCAGGATAGTGGTTACTTTGGAGTAAGTTACTGGTTCCCAGTACTTCAGGGTCACAGGTACTGTTTTATTTCTTGATCTGCATTTGGTTACTTGGACACTTTCATTTTCTGAAAATTCACTGATCTATATACTTATGATTTGGGTAGTTATCTGAATGTATCTTACACATTAATAAAAAGTTTACACAGAAATTAGGTCCTTCTAAATATAAAAATAAGAAATTGCACTTTGAAATTTTGTCTTTGGGCTTAAAGGGGCTAACAATTCTTGTTATTTTCTTAGTGACAAATGATTTCCTTTGTTGAAAATGGACTGCACTTTACCACCTATTTATTCTAACAAAGTACACTTTCTCCCACAGTGGGACACAGCAAAAAGTCTGGGGTCTTTAGTTGGCCTCTAAGACAAATAAAATCTTATTCAGAATTGATGTTTGATTGATTGTCCCAATCAATCTTTTTCATGTTTATATTTTGAAGTGATAATTTGTCACTCCCCTGCTCTGCTTTCTACAAAGGGCTGTTGGGATGATCAAAAAAAAAACAACTGTGTGAAAGCATTTTAATTTAAATGCCAGACTGGTAGTTACCATCATCGATAATTTGTCACTCCCCTGCTCTGCTTTCTACAAAGGGCTGTTGGGATGATCAAAAAAAAAAAAAAAAACAACTGTGTGAAAGCATTTTAATTTAAATGCCAGACTGGTAGTTACCATCATCGCCATCATCACCATCATCATCACCACCATCATCACCATCATCATCACCATCATCACCACCATCATCACCACCATCATCACCACCATCATCACCACCATCATTTGTTGATTTTTGATGTAGACTAGAAAATATGAGCTTCTTTGAGATATTTGTCACCCCCTATAACTTCCTACCTAATTTCTCATATCACAAACACGGGACTATTTCCCGAGCTAGAAATATCCAGGTCAGGGACAGCCGATGTGGCAGGCTTGCCCATTCACCACCCACAGGAAAGGCAAACATCACAAACCGATCCCAGAATTCCTTTCTGCTTAGCGTGAAGTTTACTTCAGAATTCTTCTCAACACTGCATTCTAATGGTTTGGATTTGGTATGGGAGGACAATCCTATTTCCCTTCCCTGAGCTAGGCACTAAGGCTATTTCCACAGAGGTAAAATCACAGATTCACAGCATTAGGTGATTGAAGGGATTGTAAGGAATGATCTAATCCAGTGTTATCAAGTGTGGATCCTGGATCACCATGAGCATCACCTGGGAACATGCTGGAAATGCTTATTCTCAACCCCCTCATCCCACTGAATCAGATACTACAAGGTTGGGACCCTGTAATGAGGGTTTTAACAAGTCCTCCAGAGATTCTGGGAGTGATAAAGTTTGAGGATCACTGCTCTGGTCCAACCCCCTTGGTTTTTCCTTGTAAAGAACCTTAGGTCTACAGGTACTAAGCAATTTCCCCAAGGTTATCCATGGAATTAGTTGCTACACAGAAATAAAACCCAGATTCTGAATTCCCAGGTGCTATACTGAACAGCAAGTAGAGAATTGCAAGAAAATGTCTCTCTAATTTTCTACCTTAAGTTTCTTGGTGGAAATTCTTGTCATGGTCCAACATCTTTTGCGAGTTACCCCTTTGACATTCCTAGTCTACATGGTTCAGGTATAGAAACTTGGCTAGAAATCCCCCCATTCCACTCACTCGTTCCAAGAATGTAGACACCAGAGGTCACTTACACATGGAACTGCTGGAGTCTTCATGGTCAGCTTGTGAAAGAGTTCTGTCTGAAAATGAAGTCAGTGCAGAGAAAAGTGTAACTGAGACATAGACAGAGAAAGAGAAACTGGATTCTTACGACATTGTTTCAACTTCAACTCCAGGTCTAGCTGAGCCTGGAAGATAGAGTATCTCGGAATTGAATTGTTCTGTTATGTAAATGCGCCCCTTCTTTTTTTTTTTTTTCTGTTTTGGTTGAGGAAAGATGGGAGCCAGCGCATCGCCCAGGGGGTCCTGGGAAATGGCTGGACTTGACCCTAGCCCCACCCCTGGCACCACTGCCCATCCTGGTCAGCTGTGGAAGCCAACCCAACGCCTGGGATCCTGAGAGATGGGGGACTGGGACAGCCCCACCCCTACCCACAGCCAGATACTGGAAGATACTTACTAACCCCATGTATTTCTTTGGGTGTGAGACTTGTCTGCTCATGTCCTTCACCACATTTCAGCTTAGATTTTTCTAATTTGTTTTTAAGAGTTCTTTTCGCAATAAGGATATTAATCTTTGTACATTTTTTTTAAAAAAGTAGAGAATAGAATAATAGTTACCAGAGGTTTGGAGGGGAAGGGGTGAGGGGGAAGGTCAGGATGAACTAATCAGGACAAAACTATCCTACCTACCCTAAGTGAGTCATTGTGCAGGACATGCCAGTGTTGAAACAATACACCATATCCTACAAAAATAAATTTAAATAAAATTGAATTAAAAATAATAAAATAAAATAAAACCAAAGAATTCTGATTCTTTTGCAAGAGGCATTATTTTAGTACCTCTTGTTTGATCACTGGAGACTGTTGTTTGTGTAGGGCAAGATTTTCCACAGGGTTTTTCTCCAACAGGGGGCCCTTCGAGAATGCCAAATACTGCTTAACTCTGATACTGGGTCCCAGAGGACACTGACAGAACTAGAAGCTTGTAAGCATCCATATTTCTGCAAATATATTACATAAATATATTCAGAACATTGTCCCTGGACAGCTGTGCCACACTTCATTTCATAACCATGAGAGGCAGAGATCTCTTCTTTGGTGCATTGAGAAATATTAACCTGGAACTAAGCAATTCACAAAGGTCAATCCTTTGGCAAGACCAGTTTTCCACAGCTGTGTGAAAGCCCTTAATATAGTTTTTTGGTGAAAATCCTGTCTAAAGGAAAAGAGGGAATACTTCCACTCCCATCTTCCTGCTCTCTCCCCTCGTCTTTGCCCTCACCCCTGGGGTTCGTGGGACATGCTTCCTGACACAGTCTCTCCCTTTCCCCACCTCCCTCCTTGACCCAGAGCTCTGATGACTACACAGCCACCATCACACAGCAACGGTTTCCTTCCTCGAAGCCCACTCCTTCAGCTTCTGTCCTTAATTCTTCTCACAGCTCCCCGTCTTGATCTCCCCTTTCTCCTCTGTGGGCTGTTTCTTGCCTAACTTGTTCCTATATACTATTCTACACGTGGGTTCTTCTCTCAGTCTCTGCTTCTTATGCCTTAGGATTTCTTGGGATGATCTTTTCTTTCCTGTGATTTAAAATACCACCCAATCGACAGATCCAGCCTAGACCACTCCCCTTGGCTCAGTCTTTATGTAAATAATGAAGACATCCCACAGGATCTTAAGCTCAACATATCTAACATTCACGTAATGCTCATGGTCTCTCACACCTGTGTGCTCCTGTCTGCATGACCTCATTAGCCGGCACCACCATCGACCTGCACCTTAGCTTCACAGCTGAGCTTCATCCCGGACTCCTTCATCAGCACTTCCCACCCATGCAACCACCAAGCACTGTCTTATCTTGCTTCATATTTGTAACTGAGTCCCTTCTATCACTCGTAGCTCAGATTTGTATTCTTACTTGAATTATTGTCTTTTTAATTGGTTCCCCTGCCTTTGAACCTTTCCTGCTCACAGCCACCAAACTAATCCCATGTGAAATATAAATCTGTGTTGCCATCTTGCCTTACTATGTTCAGTGGCTCCCCATATCTGCAGGAAGAGACCAAGCTCCTTAGCATGGCACGTGGCCTTGCGTGGCACTTGTGCACTCCAGGAATATAAGATTAAGTCTGTTTCTTGCTCTTATTGAGCTACATCGTGCCTCTGTGTCTTTGCCCATGTTATCTCCACTGCCTGAAATTTCTTCCACTCTATTGGCTGTGGCTACTCCACAATCATCTGCTAAGAATCAGCTGAGGTGTGGCCTCACCCATGATACCAATCCTGACTCCTCATGGCTAGATTGGATTCCTTTTCCAGGATTTTATTGCCTCTGTGCATGCTCCCCTTTCCGTACATGATTTTCTTTCTCTCTCTTTTTTTTTTTTTTTTGTCTTTTTCTGTGTCTGGCAACGGATCGCAACCCTCAGTGTCGCCCCCGCACCGGACCAGGACCGGCAACGGGATCGCAACCCTCGGCGTTGCTCCCGTGCCTCGCTCAGCCAGTGAGCGGGAACCGGTCTGTATGTGGGATCCGAACCCTCGGCGGGAGCGCCACCACGCTCCCAAGCGGCGCACTATAGCAGTGCGCCACCGGGCCGGCCCCCGTACATGATTTTCATCATTTGTTTATAGGTATGCTTCTGCTGTGAACCAGAACCTTCCTGAGGGCAGGGACTGCATCTGTTTTCTTTTGTGACTGGCTGCAAGTAAAGGCGTAGTGACTGTTTCTTAAATGGGTGAATCTGAAGATCAGCTAGGTTTATAATGCATGAGAGTCCAGAAATACCATTTATTAAAAGTATGACAGAGATAGGCCTATTTAACTGGAACTATTTTAAATGGGCCATACTGTCTGCCATCAGGATCACCAGAGTGTCATTAGCCTTAATTATCTTCCTGAGTTTAATTGATACTTAAGAAGATAGAGCATTAGAGGAGATATTTTATTCCTCTAACCTTTCCATAACAACATATTGTACTGTTGCAAATTCAAAATTACAGCTTTGTGGCCTGAGAAGGTAAAATACAGTTTGCCTAGAGGGAAAGTGTTAAAGCATACCTGCAGTGTTTAGAAAACATGAATTAAGAACTTTCTTGGCAAAACACAAATATCCTTTTCCTTCAATCTGTTCCTATCCAATATCCTTTAATCCATAAACACTGTAAGTATCAATAAAAGATGCTGTACATGTTACTGCTGAAAAGAATCCTACAGAATCAAAGAGGTGAGTTTTGGCCCCATTAATCTGTTTTGGCAGTGAAGTGGATTCATCCCTTGACTATCGGGTGATAATTTAAAAAATCATACCACATGAATAGGAGGAAAAAATGCCTCAAGTGCCACTGTATGGGCAGATGATACCAACCCAGGCCTAAGTCATTAACTGTAGTGAGCAGGGATAAGGAACTCTTTTGTTTAAAGCCAGCAAACAGGCTGGTGAGGTCTAATTCTCAGAGATGTGAACTTACGGCGTGGAGCAATGGAGAGTGGTTTCATTTAAGTGAATGCCGTAGAGCCACAGGAGCCATGGATAAGGGCTGGCCTCTTCATTCTTTCAATAATACTCTAACATTCAGTGAGCGTTGGCTATCTCCCAAGCACTTTTCATGTAGTATTTAATTTCCACCATGAACCTATGAGGTGGGTACTGTTATGACACCAAATTTTACAGATGAGGAAACTGAGACCTAGAGAGTGAATGACTTGCCTGAGGTCTTCTATGCAGAGCCATACCAAAGTGTCATTTGTACCATCAGCATCACCTGGAAACATTTTTGAAGGGTCAAATCTTGGGGTCTGCTCCAGATCTATAGAATTAAAACTGTGGGAGTGGGGTCCAGTGATGTGGGTTGTAACAAGCCCTCCAGGGAAGTCCGATGTGCATAACGTCAAGATCCATTGCATGATACGATAATACCATGTGTTAGAGCAATGCTTCTTAAACTTTAATATGCATACAAATCACTGGAGTACTTGCTGAACTGCAGCTTCTGCTTCAGTAGATCTGGGGTAGCGCCTGAGAAACTGCATTTCTAACCAGTTTCTGATGCAACTGATATTGCTGGATTGTGGGCTACACTTTGAGAAGTAAGCCCCTAGAATTTACGTTCCTGGAAGCCAGGTCAGCTTGGTTCTCTACTGTAATCCTATTTAGAAGAGGACCTGGGCCATATTTCATGTTGAATGAATATACCATGTGTCAGTAACATCTGCATGTCTGCAATATGAACTGTAGAGTCAGTGTGAATCTACTACTAACTTGAAAGGCATCTGCCCAACCTGCCTTTCCAAATTTTGAATCACAACATGATCTATTCACTTACAATCCAGAACTGTCACATTGACCTCTGATGTGATAAACTTTTAAGTGTCTAGTCTTTCGAGTGAATGTGGCACTATGGATTCCCCAAGGGCAAGTGAGCATATCATGTGTTTTGGAAAAGGGGATGAAAAAAGTAGAATGTAGGAAGGAAGCCAGGGAGAATAGACCAAGGTCTGAAAAGGCATAACAAAAAGGCACACTTAGGAGATAGATGGTTTGCAGTTGGCCAAGCCTCTGAGCATCGCTCCAAATCCCCTCCAACCTGGGTTGAGTTGGAAAAGTAATGGACCTCCTGCCCTAGACTGGCTCCAAGCTGTTAGGAGAGTTTGGATCAAAGTTGATATAAATGTTAAGAAAACATCTTTAACAACAACAAATAAGGTTACACAGTAAACCTTGAACAAAGAGTTCATGAACTGATAATGTGTCTAGATTGGCCAGAGAGTAGACAGGAGTACAGAAATGAGGGAAAAGAAAAAAACAGAGTGCTGTTTGGATCTCCTCCAGTGAGTGAAAAGTGGCTTCTCTAAACCCATGACAAGTGTCTGGGTCCTTAAAGGAATCAAACATCTTATAAACAGCCTGCAGGACACAAGACTATAGTTCTTCCTAAGTGAAACACTTCAGCACAGTAAGCTCTTTAAGTACCTGGGCTGGCTGAACATTGATAAACACCGTTCACTGGTTGTAATGGTTGGACTGCAGAGACTTACAAGAAATAATTCCAAAAATTGATTTTGGAAACATTACAAAGCTCAGGAGCATGACTTCAGCACGTTGCTCATTCTATCAGAAATCCCCAGCAGAATCGAGAATAATGCTGTGCTGCTTTAAAATGGTGGCATAAACATTACTTTAAGTTTGATTAAAATTTAAACAAATTGTAACAAACAGATGCAATGGCTCTTTTATACATTACTGATGACATTTAAAGTTCTAACAGCAGAGTAAGAGGAAATGACTTTCAGGTAGTCTCAAAATAGTATTTTAACTAAAGTTTTTTTTTTTTTTGTCTTTTTTTCCGTGTCCGGCAACGGATCGCAACCCTCAGTGTTGCCCCCGTACCGGACCGGGGACCGGCAACGGGATTGCAAGCCTCGGTGTTGCTCCCGCGCCTCGCTCAGCCAGTGAGCGGGAACCGGTCTGTATGTGGGATCCGAACCCTCGGACGGGAGCGCCGCCGCGCTTCCCAAGCGGCGCACTATCCAGTGTGCCACCAGGCCGGCCCTTAACTAAAGTTTTTGAACTAATATTCATACAATATTTATGTAACTAGGACAACTTAATATTCTAAACAATGACAATTCCTCAAAGCATTGTTCTAAAAGAAGGAATAAATAGTACATACACTTATACTGTTTCATGACCAGCTAATACAGGGTGACTTTTGATGTGAAAATCTGATGACTTTTTAAAGAGCAGCCTTCTATATGATTATTTCAGTAATTCATTAGTTCAGCCTGAGAAGTGCGTAAACATGAAGTTCTGTGCACATGCCATATTTTTGATGATTGTTATCAGAGACAGTACAATTACCATTTGAAGTACAGAAATACAACTGGTAGACCCAAACAGAGGACTGTCATTGAGTTGTCGTCCAAGTGCCCATCACCACTTTATTACCTGGTATCAACTCCACTTTGGGGTTAATTGGAAATGCGTGTAAACAAGAAAAAAACAATTCACCAAATTCAGAATAAGGGAAACTCCTTGAGATTGCACTGAAGAGTATTCCAAACATCTTTTGCTTATTGCAGTAGATGCTCTGCTACACTGCCCCAGCCACTGGGAGGGCAGCCAAGAGAAAGTCCTCAGACAGCAGCTTCCTTCAGGGCTTCAGGCTGAAGACAGCCACTTTGCCCAAGTTTGCAACCCCTTCCCAGGGCAGCCAGCACACAATCACTGAACAATGTGGTCATATAAAGGTCCAGACCCTTGACCCCAATTGGGGATGACTCTGAAGGGTCATCCCAGCTTCAGAATGCTTCAGGACTTCATTGGAAATGACTGAATCTCAGCTTAACTTCTTGCTGACAAACTTTCTTCCATAGCTTCCCTTCTACAGGTGTTGACCCTCAGAACACTCCCTGGTAAATCCCCTGTGTGTTCATCTGCACATCAGAGTCTGCACCCTGGAGATCCCAGACTGCAATAATTAGTAGTTGAAGGTCTCCTTGAACAACTATCTTTATGGATAAATATGAAACAAGTAATAGGACTAAACCTCAGGGTTCAGTAACCAGGTTGTGATGCAAAGTGGAGAACTGACCAAAAATGACCTTTAATTTTCACTGTTTCATCAGTGAGCTATCTGGGATGGCCCTCACCAACTTCTCCCTGCAGGAGGTGTTGTATTACCTATGTGTGTGGGTGGGGGTGGGCCCCAAATTCCCCAGGGTTTGAGCAACAGGTAATCCTAGACAAACCCTCTAAACAGCTGAAACCCCAAACCAGATAACAAGGTACCAAAGTGGTCTGATTATTCCCCCTGACAGGTCCACTTTCTCACACCTACCCACAAAAGGCAGGACAGCAGAGAGGGCAAGATCCCTGCACCAGAACAATGGATCTCCCTCCCCAGCAATCTCCTGCAAGTCCAGCAGACACCCTGGTCTCTTCAGGCCTCTCTGAGGGAAGATGGCAGGAAGGAAGAACCTGGCTTCTCTTCTCTCACTGATATTGGCCTGGTATAGTTTTCTGTTTCTCCACCAAAGTCTGCCGGTGGTGCTGTGGAATTTATCTTGAGCCTTTGTGGCTAACAATTGGACACCCATATGGAACCCTACATGCACAACACTGGTGACCACAGAGGGATGAATTCTGCTTAGCACCAGTTATGACTTTTTCAAGATATCAGAGGGGTCAATGACCACTTGAAGTTGGAGACACCTGCGATGTAGAAAGGTCACTGGGAGAGCCAGCGGTGGATCAACCACAACATCTGAAAGTTCCCAGTCCCAGAAAGAGGATGGCCTGGAGTGAAAAGTTGTCAGTGGCTGGCCGGAGCTGACTCCATGCTGTGGGGCAAGAGCAAGGTGTCTGCAGTAACCCCAAGAGCTTCTGCAGCGTGGCCAAGACAACAAGCTAAAAGTGTGGATGGGAGAATCTGTATCTTAGAGGCAAGAACTGCCCCCAGTTCAGCTTCCCAGAAACCACTGGCTTCCTTCCCCAGAAGGAGGACTATTCCTTAACCAGAGCTTCAGGACATTGTGAAATTCATCTTAGAGCCTGGCACATGACAAGCAAAGTCCCAGATGAGACCCACCTTGCCCCACAAAAGGGCACCTAGTATTTCTTGCACCAATAGCATACAATTATGTATAGCTTTTCCTTTACAAACACATTCACATGCATTAACTCAGTAAGACCCATGTCAGCATAGTGAAGTTGGCAAGGGACATATTATGTAATCCACACACTTTCAGAAAGAAAAATTGGAACACAGGGTCATTCCTGATTTATGAAAAAACCTTATAAAGGCATAGAACTTGAATCACAGCTACTTACACATATAATGTACTCTCTCTATGTGTGTGGGGGGGGTGTATTTTTTTTTAAAGATAAGATTACATGAAGCTTATACAAAAGTTCCTGGAAATGTGGTCAGCATAATTATACGGCATGAAATTAACCTTGATGCTTACTTTAAAACTCCCTTTGATAAAAGTTTTAAGGAGAGAGAGATTAGATGTTCAGAGGCTCAGATGAGAGGATATTGGAGAAAAGGAATTAGAGCTGAGAGAAAGTGACTGCTAGTGAAGAATATACAAGTCTATGGTTGGGACCTTATGGCAATGCAGGATGCTCCATGTAGTCAGTACATGCAAAAGCAGCTTAAAAAATCTACCCCCAGTACACTGCAAGATGCAGCTACCCAGGACAACTTGGTATTTCTGGAACCATGTGCACTTGCTGCTCCTCTTCTGAAATGCCTGCTCTCTTCTCCTGCTCTGGGAAATGCAAAACCACTTCAATAAAATAGGATCCATTCGATAAACACATGTCTATCAGAGGCCCACTAGGTGCTAGATATTTGCTGGGGGCCAATGAAGAACAAGCCATAGTCTAAGGCACAAAGGCACCGATCACTCTGCACTAGAGTATGACGGGAGATTAAAGTGGACTCCAGTTGTGCACTTTGAGAAGCACAAGCAATGGCTGCTTCACCTAAGAATGATCCAGTGTCCACAGTGTGCTATATACAGCACTGCATGCAATTGCCATCTACTGGGAGGGAGTCACTCTACTGAGTCAGTCTTCCTATAAAATAAAGAAGGGACATAAGCTTCATATAACTGATTCTAAATTTCGCCAAACTATGCCCTTAATTTTGCGTTGTAATAATGTGTCACAGGAGCTAAGCAGAATTGTTGCTCTGAGTTCCTTACTTCTTGTAGAATTACTGACACTTAAAAAGTAGAAGGGACCCTGGAGACTGACACTCTAACCGTCATGCAGCACAGAAGCCCCTTCTTGAAGTCCTGACAACTGGGCACATAAACAGGAGGTAGAGTGTCATCTGCTTCCTTTGTTTGTACCAAAGTGATCCATTGAAGCTCAAACACTGCAGCACGTTACACGCTGGGAAGTGATGATCCGTAGGGTGTATTTCTGGAACAAAATGCTTCTGGAAACCCCAGAAAACTCCCCTGCCGCCCCTATATTGGACATGCGCATAAAACAGATGGTTCTTAGTTTTAATTTTTGTGAACTCCCAGGTGGATTAAACCAAACATCTCTGAGCTTTGTTCATTATTGCTACAGTAGGTAATTTGTGCCTGAGGTAACAGTAGAGTTATTAATGAAAATGAAGACTAATTAAAAAACAAAAACCTAAACTCAGACTGAGGTAAAAATATGGAGTACTCACAAATGAATTTATCCAAGTTACCTTTTTTCCGTCCTAAAAGACAAATATTACATTGGTTGCAATGAGAAAAAAGTACATTGTCACCTTGTATCGTACATTTGTTGAACATACCTGCAGCCCTTCGATGGCCAGTTTAAGGATTGATGGTGTCAGTTTGGAGGCTTGTTTGAAGGAAAAATTACTCCAGTCTATAATTAAAATGAAGCCATTTATCTGCAGCTCAGGATCTTCAATAAGGACTTCCAACGAGAGCAGGATGGCGCGGAGGATGTCTGTGAAGGAGTTCCTGTGGCAGAGCAGAAGGGAGAGCCATGTGTGAGCAGCAGGCCACAGCACAGCGGCCCCTCCACCCCGTTGCTATGTGAGCCCAGCCCGCAGGGTCACACTGGCATTCTGTACCCAGAACGACTGAAAAGAAGTTTGCTAAACTTCCCAGGAACAATGTTTCAAGATGCCCAGGGTGATCTTTGACCTGACCCTACCAGCACCCACAATGTACTGAGGTGTCTCTCTCCTGCATTCCCATGGCTCTCTATCCCCGGCTTCCACCACTGATTGCATTTCACTGAAATACATTCCTTATTCATCTCTCTCCCTCACACAGCTTTGATGTCCACCCCTGAGGACAAACCACAGTAGTGTCTCCAGTACCCAGGCGCTCAATGAATCACTGCCAAACAAATGAGGTGAGACCTTAAGCAGAGGCACTTATTTTGATGAAACCTCATGTATTACTTTTGGATGTCTAAAATATTGCTAAGAATATAAAGATATTCATGCAGCTGATGCCATTTTTTTTAGCTTCAATTCATGGATAAAGAAAAATAAAGCTGGAAGAATAGCTTATTTTCACTGAAGGTCTACAGAGTGTGATTGGGGAGGGAAATTGCTTTGCATACACCAGTAACTATGACAACAGGCAGATCGGAACACCAGCTAGAGAGTCAGTTTGCCAGCGTCGTGTGCATTCCTCCACAGCATATATTCCCATTCACCAGTTGATGGGAAATTGCTTTGCATACACCAGTAACTATGACAACAGGCAGATCGGAACACCAGCTAGAGTGTCAGTTCGCCAGCGTCGTGTGCATTCCTCCACAGCATATATTCCCATTCACCAGTTGACTTGTGCTTAAATAATCTTCAGACATGGAGAAATTAGGCACGTTTACTCTGCTGTTTCACCCAGCAAATTATCTGAGCTATAAATCTAGATCTTAGAGGATCTCTACATTCAGTGTCTTTCTCCGATGAGTAGGAAAACATAAGTTTAGATGGACAAGAGATGGCAAAATCTACTCCTCCCTTCAGGCTTTCATTAAAATCAGAAGCCAAATCCTCTTGTGAAATCAGTGTGAAATGATTCAATTTTTGAGCAATACAGTCTGGTTCAAATTCTAACCAAGCCTGATGATTAAGGTTAGAAATCAGGAAATCTGTGATTGAAATGATAAGCCAGTAAGAATTTCCTGAATGCCTGTTAGAGGCTCAGTGTAGTGTTTCATGCTTGAAGTTATAAATTAGGATGTCCTATTTCTACTTTCAAAGAACACTTAATTTAGTTGAGATGGGATGGGAGATTAGCAACATGAGTTGAGAGGGAGGAATAAAATTTGAATTGTCAGGGATGAGTGTGGGGGGGGGATAAAGACTTGGGATAAGTCTTGAAGGATGGACAGGATTTTAATGAATAATTGGGGGAAGGGGGAGCAGAACCTTTCTGTTTCTGTATAGTTCTTCTTTCTAAAAGTTATTTTCTTATATCAACCTAAAATTTTCTTCCCCCAAATGTGGAGAATGCTTACATTTATAAAGCAAATATATTTCACAGGGCTTAGTTTCTTGCAGTTTCAGGTTTAACCTAACTTCTTAAAAGTACATATAAAATGTTAACCTTGCAAAAGACAGGAAATTTTTCTCCAGGCTAGTCTCTGTTGTAAGATAAAGAATTGTAGCACAGCAAGGGTGCTGGCTCAGAGGACAGACAGGTTACTGATTGATAGGTAAAGATACTGGGAAATTGCTGTAAGGAGAGAGAATGTCTGCTAAGATCAAGCTCTTGTTGGTGGACCAACTTCTTAATTTCTTGCAAGTTGCATTATGGAATGTCACCTTGCTTGTTTTACTGAATGTTACCAGCCTATATTGTTAACCATAACCCCACCTATGTTCTTTTCCTGTAACTTCCTGGTCTGGAGAATAAATGTGGGGCGAGAACCCAAATTCATGGTTAATTTCCCAAATGGAAGGAATGCCTCTCTCTTGGGAGATTAACCCCTTTGGGGCTTCTCACTACTCAGAAGAGATGGGCTTTGAGTAATTCTTTGTGGCTCCATCACCCAGGGGAAAAGGGGTGACAAATTCATGGGAAGCAAAGCAACATCCAAATCCATCCTCATTGGAAGCAGTCCTGCTATGTAGAAAAAAATCAGGTTTTTCCACACCACACACTTTCAACTATCTAAACACAGTGGTCATGATGCCATATATAATCTCTAGATTAAAGAAAATTGTTAGTAACTTTAGCCATTTCTCATAGAAAATGGTTTTCTAAAACTCTTCTCATCATAATCATTGTCCTTCAGGCCTATTTCCTGTTCATCTTCAGAAATGTCGTACTCCTGTTAGCATAGGGTAAGTCTTCATTAGCGTTCTGTTTTTGTTTTTGCATTCACATCAAAATGATTATCGAAAGGTACTGTATTTCAGATGTATTTCAGAAATATATCTTTGTATTGGGAAAAAAACATTGATTTAAGTGGAGCCTGGGACCAGAGATTATGAGTTTAGGCAGTTCCAAATGGAAATATGGAAATGCCCAAAGGTAAACCAGAAATGATTGTTAGGACATCACAGACTCTAAGCCAGGATGAGATTTCTTACATACAGGGAGGAAATTAGGACCAAAAGGCTGAGCCTTAGGTAAAGTCTACATATAGTACAGACATTGAAGGAAGAAGAACTTAAGAAATAATAAAAGGTGAGAAGATCAAGATAGCATTATGTTAAAAACAAAAAAAAGAGGAGAGTGTTTCAAGATGCAAGGGCATGATAAATTGCATTCCTGCATTAGTGGCCTCAATTCTTCACTTTAGTCCTGGCATCCACACACTAACTCTGGTCTCATTGAGGGTACAGTGTATTTTCTGTCCCTTGACCATGTGACTTTCCTTTGACTAATAGCATATAGACAGGCATGACAGCACCAATTCCCAGCCTAGCTCTTAAGAGATCTCAGATGTCACCACTTGTTCTCTTGGCCTTCTGCCCTTGCCATGGTCAAAACATACCACAGCTAGCATGCTGGCCTGAGGAGGAGGATGAGAGACACACAGACCAGTGACTCCCCAGCCAGCTAGCAGACCTTCATAAGGAACCCAACCACTGAGCTGACCCCAGCCTAGATAAATTCCAGCTGCCCTGCAGATGCATGAGCAAATATAGAGGATTGCTTTTTTAAGCCACTGAGTTTTTGGACGGCTTGTTACACAGCAATGGCTATCCAATACCAGAGGGCAGTTAACAGAGTCAAATGCAATAGCAAGATCAAGGAGAATAAGGAAGGATACAGGACTGTTGTATTTGACAACAAATAGAACTTTGGAGAGTTTTGAGGGAGACCTTTTAGTTGAATGGTGAAGATAGAAATAATTAATTATGAAGATCTTTAGCAAATCACTTAATCTCTACTTCATTTTACTCCCACTCCCATCACATATTCACTAATATCCACTTCCAAGAAAGGACATTGAATTCTGCCAGGAAACCTGGAAACACTATATGCAGTTGGGGGACCAGCACCTTGTTGCAGGATAGGCACTGGCAGCAAATGGAGTGTTATATTCACAGAATGAGCCCAGGAGAAAAGTAAAAGAATATGGACTTCATTATAGTTTCTAAGTGTTCAAATGCTTCACTTTTCCAGAGGAACAGGGTGGGCAGGAAAAAGTTGGACAGACTATGCCTGTAGTCATGAGGCTTCACCCCTGCTGAGGAGTGTGACTCTACCTCTCACCCTAGCTGAAATCATTACCTTGACTTCCTCACTTCTTGGCTTCCTCATATGGATTTCCTCATCTTTTTCCTCTTTCTTATTTATAACACCCTTGACTTGTGGAATCCACCTAGATTTTTAAAATTTAAAATACCTATTAGCCCAAATAATTTATGTAGATACTCCACCCTCAAGGACATGGAGCCTAACTCCCCACTTCTTAAGTCTCGGCTGAGAACAGCTACTTCCTTCCAAAGAATACAGTAGAGAAAGAGAGAAAAAAGAGTAACCGCACAATAGAGAAACCTAACCAACACTATCTGAGCCAGGCGGTCAAGGCAACACCACCAATGATAGATTGTGCTGTTGGGATTTACCCTTGTTATGGTGATGCGAAAGAGAGAAAAAAGAGTAACCGCACAATAGAGAAACCTAACCAACACTATCTGAGCCAGGCAGTCAAGGCAACACCACCAATGATAGATTGTGCTGTTGGGATTTACCCTTGCTATGGTGATGCAAATGGCACTTCGCCTCCGGGATCTTCTTCCCCAAAATCCATAACCAGAGATTAATCATAAGAAAAACATTAGACAAATTCCCATTGATGGCATTCTACAAAATACCTGACCAGTACTCCTCACAATTGTCAAGGTCATCCAAAAATAAGGAAGTCTGAGAAACTGTTACAGCCAAGAGGAGCCCAAGGAGACACAAAGACTAAATGTCATGTGATATCCTGGATGGGATCGTGAGACAGAAAAAGGACGTTACATAAAAACTAAAGAAATCTGAATACTTTTTCCTCTTTCTTATTTATAACACCCTTGACTTGTGGAATCCACCTAGATTTTTAAAATTTAAAATACCTATTAGCCCAAATAATTTATGTAGATACTCCACCCTCAAGGACATGGAGCCTAACTCCCCACTTCTTAAGTCTCGGCTGAGAACAGCTACTTCCTTCCAAAGAATACAGTAGAGAAAGAGAGAAAAAAGAGTAACCGCACAATAGAGAAACCTAACCAACACTATCTGAGCCAGGCAGTCAAGGCAACACCACCAATGATAGATTGTGCTGTTGGGATTTACCCTTGCTATGGTGATGCAAATGGCACTTCGCCTCCGGGATCTTCTTCCCCAAAATCCATAACCAGAGATTAATCATAAGAAAAACATTAGACAAATTCCCATTGATGGCATTCTACAAAATACCTGACCAGTACTCCTTACAATTGTCAAGGTCATCCAAAAATAAGGAAGTCTGAGAAACTGTCACAGCTAAGAGGAGCCCAAGAAGACACAAAGACTAAATGTCATGTGATATCCTGGATGGGATCGTGAGACAGAAAAGGGACATTACATAAAAACTAAAGAAATCTGAATGAACTGTGGACTTTAGTGAATAACAATGTATCAATATTGATTTATTAGTTGTAACAAATGCANCAATACTAATTTTTCTTCTGTAACAGGAAGTCTATTAATATTAGTAGTTAAATCTCTTTGGTCAGTTCTATTTTAAAACCTATTGACCTCACACTTAATAAGATTAATTGTTTATGATTTTTTCTTGAGAATTTTTTAAGGTACACTATAAACCACAAAAGTTTTGCCAATAATTTGCTACCAAATATTTATGTCTTTGTCACAGGTGCAAACACATTGCATCTGAGCATGTTTCTTTATCTTTTCATCCAATTTGAAACTTCTCTCAAAGTTAATTACTAAAATAACCATGGCATGGTTCTCACAGTTGTAAAGCATGATTTCCACTTCTGTGATAATGATGCCTAAGCCAAGATGGAGGGAAAGATGTGCTTCCCCTGTAGAGCCTCTGAAGCATTTTGGCCTCTGAGCATGGGAAGAACCCTCTTTTGTTGTAGTGGCAAA
>NW_007733755.1:0-719 GCF_000696425.1 Galeopterus variegatus | reverse complement strand
AACGATATATGGACAGAGTATGGGGCAGTCATCCTCTGCCCAACCCACCCCCACCGCAACCGTTGTTTTTCGAGGACAGAACACAAAAGGCAATATTCTTGTCTAAGAACAAGGCCTTGATTTTGAAATAATATAGAGAAAACAATGATGAAAATGGTGAAGATAGTGTTCTCTCCCTCAAGTAAAGCACGGAAATAAGCGGCCGTGTTTCTCCAGACCCAGGGCAGGCCTATCCATCTCTGGATATAGACGCCAGCATGCAAAGTATTCATATCCACATTGAAATGACTCTTGAAACTAACACTTTCAAACTCCAATCTGCTAGGATTCTTCTTTGTTTATGTTTCTGTGGAGAACAAGAGTATAAATCATCACGTATGTGCATGCACACAACAACTCACCATTTATGTTTAATTCCCCAGACATGTCTTCCCTCTATTTAGTTCTTTGGTTTAAACAAAGAAATGGTTTGAGCAATTAAAACCAAAATTTTTGAAGTACTTGGAACTGGGTAAGGAGTCAGGAGGTAGTTATTCAAAGATTTAATGACGTTCTACCTTGAGGAAGGCACATAAAATAAAAGGATTTTTTTTTCATATCTGCTAGTAGATGGAAACCAGTAGCAGACATTAAAAAATGCACATGAGAGGCAATGAAGCATGGTCATTAGAAGCACAGGGTTTGGAGTCAGGCAGACTCTGGTTCAACTCCTAGAAACA
>NW_007733754.1:103804-105009 GCF_000696425.1 Galeopterus variegatus | reverse complement strand
ACAAACTACCAATACTGAACCAAGAAGAAACAGAAAACTTGATCAGACCAATAACAAGCAAAAACATTGAGGCAGTAATGAGCAGTCTCCCAAAAAAGTAAAGCCCAGGACTGAATGGCTTTACTAATGAATTGTACCAAACATCTAGAGGAATAAATAGCAATTCTCTTCAAACTATTCACAAAATTGAAATGAGATTCATTCTCTCAAACTCATTCTATGAGGCCAGCGTCACCTTGATACAAAAACCAGACAAAGATACACAAAAAAGAAAACTACAGATCAATATCTCTGAGGAACATAGACACAAAAATCCTCAACAAAATATTAGTAATCAGAATGCAGCAACACATCAAAAAATTATACACGATAATCAAATAGGATTCATCCCAGNATTTCATCTAGCAACCATAGAATGCACATTTTTCTCATCAGCATGTGAGATATTCTCCAGTATAGACCACATATTAGGTCACAAACAAAGTCTAAACAAATTTTTTTTAATTGAAATAATTTCAATTATCTTTTCAGACCATAACAGATTAAACTAGAAATCAATAATAAGCAAAACTATGGAAACTATAATAACACAATGAAATTAAACTTGTTCCTGAATGACCTATGAGGCCAAGAGGAATTTAAATATGAAATCAAAAAAATTCTTGAAACTAATGAAAATAAAGACACATCATACCAAGATCTGTGGGATATTGCAAAAGCAGTACTAAGAGGGAAGTTTATTGCAATAAATGCTTATATCGAAAGAATAGAAAGATTACAAATAAACAACCTAATGCTAAACCTCAAAGAACTTAAAAATATTAAGAACTATCCAATCCCAAAATTAGTAGATGGAAAGAAATAATTAAGATCAGAGAAGAACTAAATGAAATAGAGACCCAAAGAATGATAGAAAAGATCAATGAAAAAAAAAGTTGTCTTTTTGAGAAGATAAAAAAGTAAGCCATTAGCTAGGCTAACTAAAAAAAGAAGAGAGAACACCCAAATAACATAAACCAGAAATGAAAAAGGAGGCATTATAACTAACACCACAAAACCCAAAGAACCAGTAGAGACTATTATAAACAACTATACACCAACAAATTTAAAAACCTGGAGGCAATGGGTAAATTTCTGGACACATACAAACTACCAATACTGAACCAAGAAGAAACAGAAAACTTGATCAGACCAATAACAAGCAA
>NW_007733754.1:95837-102743 GCF_000696425.1 Galeopterus variegatus | reverse complement strand
ATCAACATGTAAAAATTTTATATTCCAATAATAAGCTAGCAGAAAAAGAAACCAAGAAAGCCAGCCCACTTAAAATGGTCACCAAAAGATAAAATAAAATTAAATACCTAGGAATCAATGTAACCAAGGAGGTGAAAGTTCTCTACAGTGACAACTACAAATCAGTGATGAAAGAAATTAAAGAGGACACAAAAAGATGGAAAGACATTCCAGGCTCTTGGATTGAAAGAACTAACATTGTAAAATATTCATACTATCCAAAGCAATCTACAGATTTAATGCAAATCTCCATCAAAATAACAATGACATTCTTGACAGAAATTTTAAAAAAATCCTAAAATCCTAATATTCATATGGAACAAGAAAAGACCCTGGAGAGGCAAAGCAACCCTGAGCAATAAACAAATAAATAAATAAAGGCAGAGGCATAACACTACCTGACTTCAAATTATACTACAAAGCTATAGGAACCAAAACAACATGGTATTGGCATATAAACGGCAGAAACTTAGATCAGTGCAACTGAATATAGAATCCAGAAATCAACCTACGTACTTACAGCCAACTGATCTTTGACAAAGAAAACAAGAACATACATTGTGGAAAAGACTGCCTCTTCAGCAAATGCTGATAGGAAAACAAGATATCCATATGCAGAAGAATGAAACTAGACCTGTATCTCTCGCCATGTACCAAAATCAACTCAAAATGGTTTAAGTTCAATTGGTCTAGAATGTAGTTTAAACCCTGTGTTTACCTATTGATTTGCTTCTGCATAGCAAAAGAAACAATCAACAGAGTGAAAAGACAACCTATGGAATGGGAGATAATATTTACAAACCATGCATCCTAAAAGGGATTAATATCCAGAATATACAAAAAACCTCTTTTTTTAAAAAAAAAAAAAAGATAATTATTATGCATTTATTGTGGTACAAAGTTGACTTTCAGTAGTGGTGTACAATGTGTGATGGTTAGATCAGGATGGTTAGCTTATTGATCATTACAATACATAATCATTCTTTGTGTCCATTGACCAATTTCTCGTTAGCCCCACTCCCTTTCCTCATCCCCTCCCCTTTTCCACCTCTAGTAACCACAGTTCTTTTCTCTCCTTCTAAAAGTTCAACATATTATTCTGATTGTTGTTTCTTTCTCTCTCTCACTGTCTCTCTTTATTGTTTATTTGTTTATTTATGGATTCAGCTTCCACATATGAGTGAGGACATGCAGTATTTCTCTTTCTGCACCTGGGTTGATTCACTTAGCATGATTTTCTCTAGGCTCATCCATATTGCTGCATATGGCAGAATTTCATTATTTCATTCTTTTTTATGGCTGAGTAGTATTCCATTTTTTATATATACCCCATTTTCCTCATCCAGCCATCCATCAATGGACTCATTGCCTGGGTGTTGTGAATAGAGCTTTGATCAATATGAGAGTGCAGGTATCCCTTTGACATGATTTTCCATCCTCAGGATATGCTCGCAGTAGTGGGATCGTTGGATCAGAAGGTAGATCTATCTGTAGCTGTTTGAGGAACCTCCATACTGTTCTCCACAATGACTATACTAATTTACAGTCCCACCAACAGTGCAAAAGTGTTTCCCTTTCCCATCTCCTCACCAACATTTGTCTTTTTTATAATAGACAGTCTAATTGGGGTGAGGTGATATCTCAAAGTGGTTTTGATTTGCATCGTCCTAATGATAAGTGATGTTGAGCATTTTTTCATATACCTGTTGACCATTTGTATGTCCTCCTTTGAGAAATGTCTGTTCACTTCCTTTGCCTATTTTTAAATTGAATTATTTGTCTTTTTACTGTAAAGTTGTTTGAGCCCTTTGTATTTTATGGATATTAATCACTTGTCAGATAAGTAGTCTGCAAATATTTTCTCCTATTTTGTAGTTGTCTTTTTGCTCTGTTCATTTTTTTTTCTGTGCAGAAGCTTTTTAGTTTTGTATAATCCCATATGTTTATTTTTTCTTTTATTTTCTGTGCTTTTGGAGTCTTATTCATAAAGTCTCTGCCCAGTCCAACATCCTGGAGTGTTTCCCCTATGTTTTCCTCTAGGGGTTTTAAAGTTTCAGGTCTTATATTTAAGTCTTTAATCCATTTTGAGTTGATTTTGGTATATGGCAAGAGGTATGGATCAAGTTTCATTCTTCTACTTATGGATATCCAGTTTTCCTAGCACCATTTATTGAAGAGGCTGTCCTTTCCCTGTTCTATGTTCTCGGTGCCCTTGTCGAAGATCAGTTGGCTGATAATATGTGGGTTGATTTCTGGGTTCTCTATTCTGTTCCATTAGTCCGTGGGCCTGTTTTTATGCCAATTCCATGCTGTTTTGGTTACTATAGATTTCTAATATAGTTTGAAGTCAGGAAGTGTAATGACTCTGGCTCTACTTTTTTTTGCTGCAGACTGCTTTGGCTATTTGGGGTCTTTTGTTGTTCTGCATGAATGTTAGGAATATTTTTTTTCCATTTCTGTAAAGAATGTCATTGGTATTTTGATGGTGATTGTATTGAATCTGTGTATATGTTATTTGGGGTAGTAGGGACATTTTTACTATGTTGATTCCTCCAATCCATGAATGAGGAATGTCTTTCCATCTTTTGGCGTCCTCTTTAATCTCTTTCAGCAGTGATTTGTAGTTCTCTTTGTAGTGATCTTTCACCTCCTTGGCTAGATTTATTCCTGTGTTTTACTATTTTGGTGATTATTGCAAATGGGCTTGCTCTCTTGATTTCTTTTTCTTCTAATTTGTTGTTGGAGTATACAAAAGCTACTGATTTTTGTATATTGGTTTCATATCCTGCAACCTTATTCATTTATCATTTCTGAGTTTTTTGGTAGAGTCTGTCAAGTTTTCTGTATATAGAATCATGTCATCTGCAAACAAGAATGATTTGACTTTGTGTTTTCCTACTTGGATGCTCTTTATTTCTTTCTCTCATCTAATTGCTTTAGCAAGTACTTTCAATACTATGTTAATTAGGAGTGGTGAAAGCAGGTGTCATTGTCTGATTCCTGTACACAAAGGAAAAGCTTTCACTTTTCCCCATTCAGTATGTTATTGGCAGTGGGTTTGTCATATACGGCCTTTATTGTGTTGCAATACCTTCATTCTATACCTAATTTGTTGAGTGTCTTTATCATGAAGGAATGTTGAATTTTGTCAAATACTATTTTTGCATTTACTGAGATGATCATATAGTTTTTGTTCTTGATTTTGTTGGTGTGGTGTATCACATTTATTGATTTGTATATGTTGAATCATCCTTTTATTACTGGATGAGTCCCACTTGAGCATGGTGTATAATCTTTTTGATGTGTTGTTATATTCTGTGTGCTAGTACTTTGCTGAGGATTTTTGCATCTAAGTTCATCAAGGATATTGTTCTGTGGTTTTCTTTTTGTCTTGTGTCTTTTTCTGGTTTTTGGTGTCAGGGTGATACTGGCTTCATAGAATGAGTTTGAGGGAATGCCTTCTGCTTTGATATTTTGGAATAGTTTGAGAAGAATTGGTATTACATCTTTAAATGTTTGGTAGAATTCAGCAGTGAAGCCACCCAGATCTGGGCTTTTCTTTGTTGGGGGACTGCTGATTACTGATTCAATTCATTGCTCATTATTAGTCTGTTCAGGTTTTCTGTTTCTTCTTGGTTCAGTCTTGGTGGAGTGTATGTGCCCCCAAATATATTCATTTCCTCTAGATTTTCAAATGTGTTGGTGTATAGTTGTGCATAGTAGTCTCCAATGATTCTTTGTATCTCTGTGGAATCAGTTACAATGTCTCCTTTTTCATTATGGATTTTTGATATGGGGTCATTTTTTAGTTAGTCTAACTAATGGTTTGCCTTTTTTTTCTTTTTTTGAACACATAGGTGATAGGGCATATAAAACATAGGAAAATAGGTTGAGATAGAAAGCTGTATTTCTTACCTTTTATTTTCCTAATATTTCCCTGAGTGAGCCCAAGATGCAAGATGAATAAAGATGTGTAGTACTTGCTGCATTACACTCACAAACTACTCCAGTTGGTGTAGAATTCAGGATTCTCAGGATTCTAAAACAGCGAAGACAGAATAATAAACAAACAAGCAAGTAAAAACAAAACTGGATAAGCATGTACCCACACCCTCAAAACCTGACCTTTTGATTGATGCATGGTAACTTTAGCAAAGGCAGTGAGGTAACATCAGGGCATTTATTGAGTGTGTGACTATGAATGAAGTGAAAAGCTAATAGCAATGTCCACTCCCACCCCCAATTATTTCAAATGTAGCAGGTGGTGGCTTCCCTTAACAAGAAAAATGTCCTTGAAAAAAACACATTTGTTTTGAGTGTTGTGATCAGTTGGAGAAGAAGAACTGGGTAAAATGCAATCCAATTTGCTATGTAAGAGACTACTTGACTTTAAGGCCTTAGTCATTAAAAGAGTGGCGTGAAAAAACTATCATGTGTAAGCAACAGTGGTTCACATCTGATGCAGCCTGAACTTAAGTAGGAATTGTTTCCATAGAGAAAACATATATATATATAGGATGTCTCACGTGAGTTTGGACTTCACATTTAAATAACTGTTTGGATTGGCTCCATGACAAGAATAGAACGTGATGAAAAAACTATCATGTGTAAGCAACAGTGGTTCACATCTGATGCAGCCTGAACTTAAGTAGGAATTGTTTCCATAGAGAAAACATATATATATAGGATGTCTCACTTGAGTTTGGACTTCACATTTAAATAACTGTTTGGATTGGCTCCATGACAAGAATAGAACGTGGAAGGTATTCCAACAATATGTTCTCTGGGACATCTAACAATGTGTGTTCTGCAAAAATTTTTCAAAGAAACATTCGTGTTAAAAAGAAAAAGTCTATTAAAGCCTCCAGACAGGGAAATAATGAAGAAATTAATGACCCCACCCCCAAATCTGCTCCTTCGTAAAAGCAGCAAGAACACTGGCAAAAATTGTCAAAATCAACTTTTTCAGAACTCTGGAAATTAAGCAAAGGCTTAAAACAATCTAAGGTGTGTTTATTTAAGAAAATCACTGAATATCAGTAAGAGCAGCTAGCTTTATGATATCTTGACTTGTTTTGTTTCTATTCTCCTTTCCCCAGCTCTATAGTAGCTTGAATATCAACATACTTGTATGCATGGTAGCTGCAAAATCAGCAGACTAGAGAGCACTAAGGGACTTAAAAGGTTTGGTGCTCCCTAAAAGCCGTAACAGTTTTGGAGCTCCCCAAAAGCCCCACCTCCAGAGAATTGTCACTATTTGATCTGTCTGAAAATTCTTTGGCAAATCCCCTTTCACAGGGCTTGTCTTTATTTGAACTGACTTGGCGTTTACTCAGTGGGATAATCCCCATCCCCAGGGTGTTTGTTAAAAAGTATCAGCAAAAATTTTTTAACATTGCATGTTTCTGAAGTGGTGATACCAATTGGGGAAAACAAGATGCTGTTGAAAAAAGTGTAAAAGTAAAATCTGGAAATAAGATTTCTGTAGAGGACTTTGAAAAGCTCTGGCATAGCCCTAAGGACTGAGAATCCCACACAGAAATGCAAGTTGTGTGCATGCCCAGGATTGGCCTGCAAATACCCTAATCTTTAAACTCTGAAATTGAGGCTCTACACAAGCATCATGAAAGTTGAGGCACAGGTTTAAGTTGCCAGAGTTCTAAAGACATACCCCCAACACAAACACAGAGTCCCTCAGAAAGCGTAGGAAACCTTGGTTCGAAACATTAAAGGATATATCTGTGCAATCATTGGCTGACCACTAAGTTAACCAAGTAAAGACCTCAGTAACTGCACATGTAAAAATATATAGACTTTATAGAATTAGTTCATGAAGGTCACTAAGCAAATAAACAGTGGAAACAGCAGCAATAACAAATAATAATGATAACAGTAACAAAACCTGACCTATTGTACTCTTTATAATGTTCAGTTTTCCAAAAAACATTGTAAGACATGAAAGAAACATGAAAGTATGACCCATGCATAGAGGACAAAAAGCAGTGACCTGAATAATTTCATAAGTTGGACTAACTAGGAAAAGATTTTAAAGCAGCCATTATAAATGTGTTCAGCTAAATATAAAGAATCTAAAAAACTAAAGAAATGCATGAGAACAATACTCAAAAAATCAATAGAAGGAAATTATTAAAGACAACAAAATATAAAATCTAAAGCTGAAAAGTAAAATAGTTGTAATAACAAAAAATTCACCAGTGGGTCTCAAGAGTGGATTTGAGCTGGCAAAAGAAAGAATCAGCAAATTTGAAATAAGTCAGTAGAATTAGTCTGAGAAAAATAAAGAAAAAAGAAGAAAAAAAAAAAACAGTCTTAAAGACTTGTAGGATACATAAACTTAGCAATATACGCATGTAGGTAGTCCCAGAGAGAAGGATAGAAAGGAGCAGAAAGCATATTAGAAGTAATAATGGTCAAAAATTTCTGAAATTTAATAAGAATATCAGTTTACACATTCAAAAACCTCAACAAACTCCAGTATGATAAACTCAAAGTATGATAAAACACAATTAGACACATTAGGGTCAAACTGTGTATACCCACAGACAAAAAAAGAAAGTTGAAATCAGCAAGAGGATAAAAAGTACAAACAAGAGATGCTCAATAAGATTAACAGCTGACTATTCAACAGAAACCATGGAGGACAGAATAGTGAGAGATGACATAATAAAACTATTGAAAGACTCTGTGTCCTGCAAGTTTGCTGAAATCATTTATCAACTCTAAGAGGTTTTTTGTAGAGGCATTAGGCTTTTCAGTATATAGGATCATGTCATCTGCAAACAGAAACAGTTTCACTTCATCTTTTCCAATCTGGATGCCCTTTATTTCCTTCTCTTCTCTGATTGC
>NW_007733754.1:86820-95827 GCF_000696425.1 Galeopterus variegatus | reverse complement strand
TTTCTCTATTGATTTTTTGCCTACATGATCTGTCCAATGTTGAGAGTGGGGTGTTCAGGTCCCCCACTATTATGGTGTTAGTGTCTATCTCATTCTTTAGATCTAATACTGTTTGCTTTATAAATATGGCTACTCCAACATTGGGTGCAAATATATTTTTGATTGTTATGTCTTCTTGATGGATAGATCCTTTTATAATTATACAGTGGCCTTCTTTATCTCTTTTTTATGGTTTTTGGCTTAAAGCATATTTTATCAGATATAAAAATAGCTACTCTGGCTCGTTTTTCATTTCTATTTGCATGGTATATCTTTTTCCATAAATGGTATATCTTTTTCCATCCTTTCACTCTTAGTCTGTGTGTCTTTACAGGTGTGATGAGTCTCTTGAAGGCAGCATATTGTTGGGCTCATCTTTTTAATCCAGTCACTCAATCCGTGTCCTTTGAGTGGGGAATTTTATCCCTTTACATTTAGAATTATTACTGAAAGGTGTTTATTTACTCCTAGCATTTTATTGATTTTTGTTTTGATGTCTTAAGTATCTTTTGTCCCTTTCTTTCTGATTTTCTGTTTGTCTTCTGTGTTTCAGTAGCATTTCTATACTCCAATGGTGAACATGCAGAAAGAGAAATCAAGAAAGCTAGCCCATTTACAATAGCCACCAGAAAAATAAAATACTTAGGGATAAAGTTAACCAAGTATTTGAAAAATCTCTACAAGGGAACTACAAACTACTGTTGAAAGAAATTAAAGAGGACAAAAGAAGATGGAAAGATATCCCATGTTCTTGGATTAGAAGAATTAACATTGTGAAAATGTCCATATTACCCAAAGTGATCTGCAGATTCAATGCAATCCCCATCAAAATTCCAATGACATTTTTCTCAGAAATGGAAAAAACTTTCCAGACATTTATATGGACTAACAAAAGACCACGCATAGCAAAAGCAATTCTGAGCAAAAAAATAAAGTTGGAGGCATGACACTACTTGACTTTAAACTATACTACAAAGCTATAATAACCAAAACAGCATGATACTCACATAAAAACACACACATAGATCAAAGGAATAGAATAGAGAACCCATAAATCAACCCAAACACCTACAGCCATCTGATCTTTGACAAAGACACCAAGCCTACATCTGACCATTGACAAAGACACTGAGTCTACTGGGAAAGACACTCCTTCTTCAGCAAATGGTGCCGGGAAAACTGGATATTCATATATAGTAGAATGAAACTAGATCCTTACCACTCACCATATACCAAAATCAAATCAAAATGGATTAAAGAATTAAACATACATCCTGAAAAATAAAACTCCTTTTAAAAAAGGAGAAACACTCCAAGAAGTGGGAGTGGGTATAGACTTCATGAGTATGACCCCAAAAGCACAGGCAGGCAAAGGAAAAATAAATAAATGGGATTATATCAAACTAAAAAGCTTCTGCACAGCAAACGGAGCAATAAACAGAGTGAAAAGACAACCAACAGAGTGGGAGAAAATATCTGCAAAATATACATCTGACAAGGGTTTAATATCCAGAATATACAAGGAACTCAACTTTACAGCCAAAAAACAAGTAACACAATTAAAAAATGGGCAAAGGAGCTGAATAGGCATTTCCCAAAGGAAAATATGCAAATGGCCAACAGACACATGAAAAAATGCTCAATATCTCTCAGCATTCAGGAAATGCAAATGAAAACCACTTTGAGATACCATCTCATTCCACTTAGGATGTCTAATATCCAAAAGACTGAGAATGATAGATGCTGGTGAGGTTGCAGAGAGAAAGGAACTCTCATACACTGTTGGTGGGACTGCATAATGGTGCATCCTTTATAGAAAATGGTATAGAGGTTCCTCAAACAACTGCAGATAGGTCTACCATATGACCCAGCTATTCCACTGCTGGGAATATACCCAGAGGAATGGAAATCATCTTGCCAAAGTGATATCTGTACTCCCATGTTTATTGCAGCACTACTTATAATATTCAAGAGTCCAAACCAGCCCAAATGTCCATCATCAGATGAATGGATAAGGAATATATTGTGTATCTCTACACAATGGAATACTACTCCAGTAAAAAAAAAAAAGAATGAAATTCTACCATTTGCAACAATATGGATGGACTTAGAGAAAATTATGTGAAGTGAAACAAGTCAGGCATAGAAAGAGATATACCACATATTCTCACTTATTTGTGGGAGCTAAAAATAAATGAATAAATAATAAATATACAAACAAATAAAGGTGGGGGAAGAAGAAACAACAATCACAATAATTCCTTGAACTTATTAAGACAAGTGAGTAGATATGATGTGTGGGGGAGAGAGAGATAGGGATTTGAGAAAGAGGAACAGGTAAAGGAATATGAAAATCAACTACATTGTATATTTAGAAGTTAAAATAAACTTTAAAAAATAAAAAAATAAAAAATAATTTGATTTCTAATATCTTAATTTTTGAAGGATAGTTTTTCTGTGTATAGAATTTTGTATATTTAGAAGTTAAAATAAACTTTAAAAAATAAAAAAAAATAATTTGATTTCTAATATCTTAATTTTTGAAGGATAGTTTTTCTGTGTATAGAATTTTTGTTCAACTTTGTCTTTCAACAGCAGTGAGTCCTTCAGTCAGATATGAATGAACACTAGCAGATAGCTTGAATCCACACAGAGGAATAAAGAGCACTCATAACGGACCCTATACAGATATATGTAAAAAACAATATAAAATTTTTATAAAAATGTTTTTCTTTTTATGTAAATTAAAATACTATAACATGAAGCAATAATTATAAAACTGTGTTGATGGGTTTATCATGAACAAATATGTAATTTGTAGTAAAATATCAAAAAGGAGATTGAAGGAAATGGAGCTGTATTATAACAAAGCTTTTACATACTATTTAAATTAAGTTGGTGCTAATACAAACTAGGGTGTTTTAATCAAGATTTTAATTGTAATCCTCAGGGCAATCACTAAAACATTATCTAAAAATATTTAATAAAAGAAACACAAAAAAGGAGTATAAGACCAGAAACCACATAAGACATAAAAAACCAACTGAAATGATAGATGCATATGTTACATTATCAGTAAGTATTTTATAGGTAAATAGATAAAACGTCTCAATCAAAAAGCAGAAGTTTTCAGACAATAATAAAACAAGGTCTAACTATAAGCTCTCTACAGTAAATACATTTCAGATTAAAAAATTACAATAGATTTAAAGTAATAAGATGGAAAAAGATATATCATGCAAACTGCAACCACAAGAAAACTGGAGTGACTATACCAACATCAAGCAAAATAGACTTTAAAAAGAAAAAAATGTTACTAGAGAAAAAGAGAGACAAGTGATGCATGATAATAAAAGGTTCAGTTCATCAGGAAGATATAACAATTATAAACATATACTTCTAACAGTAGAGCACCAAAATACACAAACAAAAGCTAACAGAATGAATGAATAAACAATTCAGCAATAATAGTCAGAGATTTAAACCCCATTCTCAATAGTCAATTCTTCAAAAGCCCACCTTTTATTGAAAAGTAGGTAGAAGATAAACAAGAAAATATATAAAAAATACCTTGAACAACATTATAAACCAACTAGACCTAAGAGACACCTATTGAACACTCCACCCAGCAACTGCTGCGGATACATCCTTTTCAAGTGCATGTGGAGCATTCTCCAGGATTTACCATATGCTAGCCCATAAAACAAATCTAAGTAAATTTTAAAGAACAGAGTCATATGAAGAATGTTATTCAACCATGATGGAATAAAATTACAAATAAATAACAAAGAAATCTGAAAAACTCACAAATATGTAGGTATTAAACAACGTATTTCAGAATAACCAATAGATCAAAGAAGAAATAAAAGAGAAATGAAAAATATTTTGAGATAAATAAAAATGAAGACAAATACACCAAAACTCATGAGATGCAACTAAAGCAGCACTAAAAGGAAATTTATACCTGTAAAGGAGTATATAAAAAGAGGGAAAATCTCAAGTTCATAATCTAGCTTTTCACCTTAAGAAATTGGAAAAAGAAGGGCAAGTTAAATTAAAAAAAAGGAGGAAAAGAAAATAAGATTAGAGTGGGGATTAATGAAATAGAGAATAGAAAAACAATAGAGAAAATAAATAAATCAACAAGTTGTTTGTTTGTAAAGATCAATGAAATTGACAAATCTTTAGCTAGCCTGATCAAAGGGAAAAAAAAGACTCATACTATTAAAATCAAGAATCAAATGGGACATAACTACAGAACGTATAGAAATCAAAACGTTGGTAAGGGAATGCTGTGAACCATATTGTGCCAAAAAATTAGATAACCTAGATGAAATGGACAAATTTCCAGGAAGATACAAACTACCAAACTGACTCAAGAATAGAAGTCTGAATAGAATGATAACAAGTAAAGCTATTAAATTAGTACTTTAAAAACTTCTCAAAAAGAAATGACCAGGGCCAAATATGATTGCTTAATACTATATTAATATATGATTAATACTAGCAATAAACAATTCAAAAATAAAATTAAGAGCACAATTTTATTTGCTCTAGCATCAAGAATAATAAAATATTTAGGAATAAATTTTAAAAGTGGGTGAGACTTGTGCATTCAAAACTACAAAAAAGTGTTGAAAGAAATAAAAGAAGATATAATGAATTGAAATACATCCCATGTTTTGATATGGAAAACAATGTTGAAAAGGAAATGCTCCCCCAAACTGATTACAGATTCAACACAGTCCCTATCAAAATTCCAGCTGCCCTTTTATAGAAATTTACAGGATAATTTGAAAATTCATATGGATATGCATAGGACCTGAAATAGCAAAAATAATCTTGGAAAGTATAACAAATTCAAAGAACCCATACTTCCTGATTTCAAAAATAATACCAAGTTATTGTAATCAAGAAAGTGTGAAATAGAATTGGAAAGTCCAGAAACATAATGTTCAATTGACTTTCAAAAAGGGCACAAAATTATCCTTTTGACAATTTGTGCTGGGAAAACTGGGTACTCACATGTAAAGAGTACACCCGACAGCACATGTGAAAATTACTTCAAAATGGATAAAAGATCTAAATGTAAGGGCTAAAGCTATACTACATGTATCAGTTGCTTATAACAGAATACCTGAAACTGGGTAATTTATAAAGAAACAAAATTTATTTTTTACAGTTTTGGAGGCTGGGAAATCCAAGGTCCAGAGGGCAAATCTAGTGAGGGTCTTCTTCTTGGTGGGAAATCTCTGCAGAGTCCCACACCCTTGGTTGCGAGGGCAAGAGTGTGAGCTTGTTAACAAGCTTACTTGCCCTCCTTATAAAGTCAGCAGTGCCCCTTCCATGATAACCCCTTTATCAATTTACCCACTGATCTTTGAATGGATTAAGCTGTTCATGAGGGCATAGAACTTTCAAATTAAAGGGCCTTTTTAAAAAGAGTCTTTTCTTAAAGGGGCCACATTTTGAATGCCATAGTCAGATCTCCCACCTTTTTAATACTTTTACAATAAGGATTAACTTTTAAAATGAGCGTTGGAGGGAACAGTTAAACCATAGCCATACTCTTAGAAGTAAGGGGTAAGTTTCTGTGAACTTACAAATTGGTTACACTTTGGTTACACAGTAGTTTCTCATATATGACACTAAGCACAAATGACAAAAGAAAAAATTTTTAAAATTGAACTGAGTGAAAATTTCAAAATTTTATTTTTTAAAGGACACCATCAAGAAAGTGGAAAACAACTTACAGAATGGGAGACAATATCTGCAAAACGTATATATGATAGAGGACTTGTATTCCAATTATATAAAGAACATTTACAACTCAGAATAAAAAGAAAAACAATCCAATTTTTAAAAGAATTTGAAGAATTTGGTGAAGAATTTGAATAGATATTTCTATCAACAAAATATATAGAAATGGCCAATAAGCACATGGAAATTTGCTCAACATCATTAACCATTAGGGACCACAAAGCAAAACCACAATGAGATACCGTTTCATACTCATTAGGTTTGGTCAAACCAAAAAGACATTCAATATCAACTGTTGGCCAGGCTGAGGAGAAATTAGCACCCTCTACATTGCTGGTAGGAACGCAAAGTGCTGCAGTCACTTTGGAAAGCAGTTTGGCAGTTAAACATTGACTCACTATTTTGCTCAGTCATTCCACTCCCATGTGAGAATGAAATGAAAACATATGCTTATCCAAAAATTCATACACAAATGCATATAGCATCATTATTCATAATACTTAAAAAGAAAAAAAACCCACATGCTCAGCAGCTGATTAAAGAATGAACAAAATGTGGTATATTCAAAAAATGGAAAATTACTGGGCAATAAAAAGAATGATATGCCCAAACATGCTTCAACATTTACGAACCTTGAAAACATTATGCTAAGTGAAAGAAACCAGTCGCAAACAACCAGTTATTTTAGAATATTAATTATCTGATAAGTTATGAATATGTAAACCTGTAGCAAAAGTAGGTAGATTTGTTACCAGAGTCTTGACGGAGAAGGAAATGGAGAGTACTGTAATAGGTATGGATTTCTTATGGGAGAATTTTATGGTATGTAAATGATATTCCAGTAAAGGCGTAATTTTTTAAAACTCACCAATATTTCCATGAAACACAGGGTGATAATCCAAAATTCCATATGCAAGAAAACAAACCAACCAAGACTAGTTTTAGCAGAAAACAAAAGTCGAGTTTAACCACACAAAACTTCAAATAATAGTTATTGTAAACATATAAATTAATAAACACTAAAAATAATAAAAGGGAGAAAATACAAGAAAAGACCAGGAAAATTTGAAAAACTTTACTGGAAATTAAAAAATACAATTTTAAGTAACCCATAGAAAATAAAAGAAGTCATGGAAGATAATAGAAAATAATATTTTAGGATAATAACAGTTCTTTTAATTAAAACTTGAGGAAAGTTTGCCTCTGCCTAGGATGTAGTAAGCTGAAAGAGAATTCTGTTTTCATCTTAACAAGATAAAGAGTTTTATAAAATCACACTTTTTGTTAGTCTGTCAGAGAAATAGCATAGCAAGGGAACTAAATGAACTGAATTCTAAAGAGTGAAAGACCCTTCTGAGGAGAAATGGCACAAACAACCTGTCTCACCTTTAGCAGAACACAAAAGGAAGAGGAGGCTGCCATGAAAAGAAGTAAGAATACATCAGATTAAATTTTAATGAATTCCTAATACCCAGATGTGAGCTAGCTTATCAGTTTTAGAGCAACTGGGACTCCAAGAAACAAAGGGCCTACTCACTCTCACAGAAGCTCTCTTTCATGAGTCTTCACTGCACACCCACAAGGAATAATGCAGGCAAGGAAGGGCTAATACCCAGATGTGATCTAGCTTATCAGTTTTAGAGCAACTGGGACTCCAAGAAACAAAGGGCCTACTCACTCTCGCAGAAGCTCTCTTTCATGAGTCTTCACTGCACACCCACAAGGAATAATGCAGGCAAGGAAGGAGACCTTTGGCAATGCAGGTGTGTAGGTGGCGATTGTCTGCCACCGGGCTAGTAGCATAAGTCCAGGCCTACTTCCTTAGACTTTTACATCTTACAACATGAAATTCTTAACAAGCTTGCAGAAAATCAAAAATTCACTGATTCTGAGACATTGGTAGTAGAAACTGGGTAGAAAAATCTCTTAGGCCGAGATCCTGCAGCCATCCAAAGCTGAGGTCTGCTTCTGCTGGGGAAAGGAGAGTAAACTCTTCTACCTGAGGTTGGTTGCCATGGCAGAGCAGACAGGCAGGAAACATTCCCCTTTTATGCCCAAGCACACAGAGCATGCCTGAGATTGAAGATGAACAAAAAGAACCAAGAAATGTGCCAGCCACAAGCAACAAGAACAAGAGTATGGAAAAGACTGCCTCTGCAGAGCAGACGTGCAGGGCCTGTGGAAAGCTGTGGGAAGAAAAGAAACACGGAGAAAAGCTCTTCAGCCTCCCAGAAGAGGCAGAAGATGATAGTACCATTACCGGAGGATTTTAAAGTGTGTGGTACATTGGAGATGACGACAGCAACAACAAAACTGAAAATAAGCTAACCTGCCAACTATATTGACTGACTGTCCCTCTACACAGTGGTCCGAACAGAGGAAAAGGCATGTCATTTCTGCGTGAAAATACTAGTAGTCTCAGTGTCTTTTATTTTCCTTTTTTTTTTTATTGAAACATAATTGATTGTACATATCTGTGGGGTACAGCATTGACTATCAGTACTTGTGTGCAATGTAATGCTCAAATGAGGATAATTACTATGTTTATCATTACACAGTATAATCGTTTCCGTGGCCTTTCCTTTACTAATTTCTCACTAATGTTGCTAATATTATTCTATACACAATGTCTAGTCTTCAATGAAAGCTTACAAAACACACCATGTCTTTTTCCATTTGGGCTGCTATAATAAAGTACCGTAGACGGGGTAGCTCATAAACAACAAAAATTTATTTCCCACAGTTCTGGAGATGAAGAAGTCTGAGATCAAGAGGCTGGTATGTTTGGAGTATTATGAGAGGGTAAGTAGTTCATAGATAGTGCTTTCTCCCTGTGTTCTGACATGGTGGAAGGGGCACACTCTGAAGTCTCTTTTATAAGGGTGTTAATTCCAATCATGAGGGCCCTGCTCTAACAACAAATCACCTCTCAAAGGCTTCACCTCCTAATACAATGCACTACAGGTTAGGATTTCAATATATAGATTTTGGGAGGACACACTGAGAACATAGTACACCAAAAAATAAAAAGCAGTGAAAGTAACTAACTGTTAACATAAAAAACAAAGAACCACACTCAAAAGCTACCTAGATATTGAAAATATGGACTTTAAAATAACTATGACTAATATCTTCAGAGATCTAAAGGAAAAGGAGGATAACTGTGAAGTATGCATAAAACAAATGTACTTCACAGGGCCTGGTTTTC
>NW_007733754.1:82089-86078 GCF_000696425.1 Galeopterus variegatus | reverse complement strand
ATGTAAAGATACTGGGAAATTGCTTTAGAAGAGAATGTTTGCTAAAATCAAGCTTTTGTTAGTGGATCTACTTAATTGCATTATAGAATGCTACCTTACTGAATGTTACCAGCTTCTATTGTTAAACTTGTTAAACTGTACTTAGCAAAAACCCCACCTGTGTTCTCTTCCTGAAATAAACCGACAAGCCACAGAAGGAGAGAAAATATTTGTAAAACGCATATCTGTGAAAGGATTGAAATTCATTATAATTAAACACATTCTCAATAATGAGAAAACAACTCAATAAAAAGTGAGCAAAGAGTTGTACAGACATATGAATAAAGAAGAGATAGGAGTAGCAGATAGCACTGGAAAAGAAAGATGTTTGACATTGTTAGTTATTAGAAAGATTCAGGTTATCCATGAGAAAATGAGGCTGCAGTAACATTTGTAAAGAATTAGGTAGGGAGAGCATGAAACAGAAAAATCCAAATCCTCACATATAGATCTTAGATGCACAAAAATCCCTAGAAATTTACATAGTACACCAAATCCAGAAACATATTTGAAAGAATCATATTAATATCCAAGATGGGTTTATTTCTGAAATGCTATGATTGTTTAGCATTAGAAGTTATTTTAAATGAATTTATGACATGAAATTAATGGAGAACAAAATAGCCCCAGAGGCTGAAAAATCATTTGCTCAAATTCAGTATCCATTCATGATTTAAAGTGCTAAGCAAACTGAAAATAGAAAGGAAATTCCTTGACCTGATAAAGGAGTTTACAAAAATTTCTGCAGAAATTAAGATTAACAGTGAAATGGTAGGAGCAATCCCTCAAAATGCAGGAGTGAGATACGGATTCCTGTTGTTACTTCTCTTCAACACTGAATTTTGTCCTTCAGCCAGTGCAATATAACCAGAGAAAAGATGTAATGTATAGGGATTAGGAAAAAATAAACAAAACTACCCTTTATTCATAGATAACATGAATATCTACATAAAATATTCAACAAATATATTTTTAAAAATAGATTTAATAATAGATTTCAAAAAGTGTGATGGGTATAAAACCAACATTAAATATCCAGTTATGTTCCTATATGCCAGACATGAATTAAAATTTCCAGTGGAAATAACACCATTCAGAAAAACAGAAAAATATATACTATAGGAATAAATTTAACAAAATATGTTGGAGGCCTATACCAAAAATATTACAGACCCACATGCAAATGCCTTCAGCCATGAGAATTTACTGGAGCACAGGAGAAGAAAATACCTTGGATAACGGGGCTGTCATCCTACGTCACATTAGCTTTGTTGACAGTCTTCCTGGTCTAGTGACTCTGCTGTACTGCAATTCAGACAGTATCTATTTCATACTGCTCTTTCATTCTTTCTTCATCACACACAAACTCTCTGATGGAGAATCAGATTGATTAATGCCTATTCAAGGGAGTGTGACTGTTGGATAGAGATTTCTGAGATAATTATAATAAGGATCACTAATATTTACTGAATTCTTACTAGGATCCAGGTGCTTTCTACAGATCATCTTATTTAAACCTAATAACAACCATATAAAATAAGTATAATTAGTACAACTTTTCACAAATGGGGAAAAAGAATGTTAAATGAACATACCAAAGTCACGTAGCTGGTAAGTGGTGGAGAATGGGTGAGCCCAATTTAAATGTTTTAAGTCACTCTGCACATGTTCCAAATCAGCATGTCTCACTAGTCCAGTCTCTACAGAGCTGCATTCCTGTAGAGTGTAGATTCCTGTTCTAATAATTTGTCATCAGAGAAACAGAGCTATATATTACAAACAATGCAATATCTCACAAGTACCTTTTGTTGTCATTTCTTTTAAAGGGCCATAGAGATGGCAACGTCCTTTCTACTGTTTCCATGAGTTCAGCTTTTTTGGATTCCACATATAAGTGAGAGCATACAGTTTTTGCTTGAAGCTCACAGTAGCACCATTAATTTTAAGAAGTATCACCCTGATAGAGTGGATTTAATTTGCATTTTCAGAAATTCCTAAATAGCTACATCCTCATTTTTTTAAAGCACAGACTAATCATTTTTATTTAGTTCAGTATTTATCTTTGTGATTTTTCTCTATATTTTTGCCACATCTGAAGAATTCCAGAACCAAGAATGAATACACTGAAGTTAGAATGATGACAATAACTATCTTTGAATATACTCTAGAGTCCATGGTGGGGTGGGGAGGGGAGGTGACAGAAAGGGAGATGGTCATCTCTGTGATTAATTTTTACCACATCAGGACAAGAGAGTACCTAACACTCTCTTTTATTACAGATATTTTTTGAAATGGTCTCAGAATACAGCACTATGCTTTCAAGAAATTTGTATGTAGAATGAAAAACTAATATATATTTTTATTAAGGTCCACAGCCTGTTTTCACTGACTTGTTGCAAGTAAGAACAGTACTAATAGTAGGAAATATTTTCCCTCGACTGAGAAACGGGGTTAAATCAACACATTAAAGTTACAGTTACACATATATTTAGGGCCAAGACCTGTGTCGAAGCACCAGCAAGCCAAATACAGGGTTGTTAACAAGGAAATGAACTGAGAAACGGGGTTAAATCAACACATTAAAGTTACAGTTACACATATATGTAGGGCCAAGACCTGTGTCGAAGCACCAGCAAGCCAAATACAGGGTTGTTAACAAGGAAATGGGCAGGGTTGAGCTAAATTGCTGATTCTTTTCTACTTTACTACTGAATGAACTGTGCCTGTTAACTATTTTCCAGAGCCCAGGAATTCCAGGCCCAACTAACAAAGAAGAGTCCAAGCTCATGTAAGACTGGCCCAAAAGCACGAATCCTACTTGTTGGGAAGGCCTATCTCGCAAAGACCAGGAGGCAGAGATCAATGCAATCCACAGGAGGTTTTTATTTCCAGCAAGCTGGGGTCACTCAGCATTCAAGATATAAGCGACCCCAAATTTACAATACAAGCAGCTTTTATACAGTTCTTTCTTGGACAGATCTTGTGATAGGATCAGTTGTTGGTTATCTGTGGGGCCTTTAGATTTTCAGGTGGGCTTTAGCTGGTGCCTTTTAGACTTACAGGTGGGCTTTAGCAGGCTGGCACCGCATAGCTCATTTCTCAATTGTTTATCTTTCCCGGGGCCTGGCTAGGTGGGCTTTAGATGAGGAACCAGTTATTTCCTGGAACCGGTGGGGGCTATTAATGTTTAGTGTGCTCAGGCCTGACCTTTGTTATGGCCCCTTTTAGAAGCTGCTTTGCTTAAGCATTTGTTACAAGACTGCATACATTAAGGTTATATTTTAACAATTTCCAACACTCAAAGCCATTTTTACATCTCTAAATGCAGATCCAGTAGCAGAGAGAGTGAGTGTCTAGAAAAATCTATAACATGTGTGATTCAGTACAATGAGGAAGTCTCAAGAAAAAAAGGCAAAACCACAGAGACCATGAAACCCTAGCAAAGAGAAGAAAATAATCCATGAAATAATGTGTTAGTGACAAACACCACTCCAAAATGGAAGGAACTTAAAAGCACACATGAAGGTGTCATCCAAATGACACTTTCCACTGCTGTAGCAGGGTGAAAAGCTTCTATCAATAACATTCCACTAAGCATGAATCAGAAACATTATAGCTCTGACTGTAAGCCAACACATTCCAGACACTTCTGAATCGTAAACACGTAAATGAAAGAAAAACCAAGAGTAGTGAGATTTAAAGTAAGAGTGTGACTGATTCAAAACCAGGTTGCTCTATCTTTATAATACTGACATTTTGGATTAATCTAATAATTCATTTAAATATTAAAATATTGATATTAAGATTCCTGACTAGAACTAAAACTGATAGAAAGAGGTTTGTTCGCTTATTTTATGAATGCCACTTTTTTTTATGACTTTTCCTGTTACACTAAAAAGCATAAACTGGCAAAGTGTTAATTGGTTATGTCAATGCAATTAATTTGGTGA
>NW_007733754.1:75582-81592 GCF_000696425.1 Galeopterus variegatus | reverse complement strand
CACTAAAAAGCATAAACTGGCAAAGTGTTAATTGGTTATGTCAATGCAATTAATTTGGTGACATCTAAAGAGAATTATGTTGGAATGAAAATGAATGTATGGCAGTTAGCGCAAAAGAAAGGGAAACAACTTAATACAGAATAAATGCATCTGAGCCGTGCATGCTATGCATTCAATAATGAGATACACTGAAAAATATGGTAGAAGAATATGTGCAAGGAAAGTAATATAACAAAGGGAACCTGCCCTCCCTACTCTGCTTCTTTAGTCTTTCATGCCTTCACCTTTCTCCACTCTGATTTTTGCAGATCTCAATTTGATGTCCATTTATTTATATGTTGAATGTAATCCACAGCCCTGGCTGCATATTATTATCACTCAGAGAACTTTATAAAAATATGTTGTGGCCCACCACCAACTATTTATTCATATTTTTATCTCTGAAAGTGGAGACCAGGCACAGAAATTTTTAAGAACCCTTCAAGGAAGTTTTAAAGTCTGGGTAGATAGCCACTGCTCAGGACCTCAAACTGAGTGCTGCTTCACTACCAAGAAGAAATGAGTCTATGAAAAGCATTCTGATTATTTCAGAATTTCAGGAATGTTTCATTTTTATCACTAATATTGAAGAGAGAATATACTCATGTGAAGATGAAAAATAGATTCATTATATTCAGATGTTAATATCTAAATCTGTAGTATTATCAGAAATATGAAATAGGGATCATACAAAGAAGCTATTTTTTAAAGCCAAGGAGACATATATAAAATACAGTTATAATTTGCTCTATGGCATTCTAAAAGATTAATGAACTAACTAAAAGTATACTATTCCTGTTGCTAGGTAACTAAAATCCTCTCTGCATTGCCAAAACAAGTATCCCAAATTACTGAACACTTTAAGAGATCAATTCAGGATTGACATGTTACAAGAAAAAAAAAAAAAAAAGAGGAACCAAATAGTCACATCTTGTCTATCCTCACATGGAAGTCAATCTCATTGATGCCATTATTATACAGAAACAAAAGATGGCTAACTACACTGACTGATGACTAATATATTTTTGGCATCATCTAGAACTAGATTCAGGCAACAAAAATGAAGCCGTGATATTAAGTAACAGTTGAAATAAGGCAATGTGATGTGAGCATATGAAAATCCACATAGAAGTGCATTTCAGAAAGTTTGCTGAGTCTGTTGTAGAGATGACCTGACTCCCTGAGGCTCATTTTCTAGGAACAGGCGTGGAAATTGTCCACGTAGTTTCCACCAATCATGCCTGAATCAGAGTCCTTATGACTGGAACAGTCGGATTGCATATTCACTGCTGTACAGTATTGGAAATGCATCAGACTCTGGTATAGACCAGACTATAATTATAACCACCCCCATTACATGTGTCCTGGACGGTGTTGCTATGGAACTGTAAGACTTTGCCCTTCCCNAGTAACAGTTGAAATAAGGCAATGTGATGTGAGCATATGAAAATCCACATAGAAGTGCATTTCAGAAAGTTTGCTGAGTCTGTTGTAGAGATGACCTGACTCCCTGAGGCTCATTTTGTAGGAACAGGCGTGGAAATTGTCCAGCAGTTTCCACCAATCATGCCTGAATCAGAGTCCTTATGACTGGAACAGTTGGATTGCATATTCACTGCTGTACAGTATTGGAAATGCATCAGACTCTGGTATAGACCAGACTATAATTATAATCACCCCCATTACATGTGTCCTGGACGGTGTTGCTATGGAACTGTAAGACTTTGCCCTTCCCTTCCTGAAAGAAGTCATAGCAACAGATGAGGAAGAGGTTTGCCTTCAAAGACTTGGATGCGGCCTTTCTCGTGGGCTCTATTCTAAGAAGGGAAGGCGTGGAGAGAAAAGATTTACTTAAAGCAAATGTGGAAATCTTCAAATGCTAGGGGGCAGTCTTGGAGAAATATTTCAATATGTCAGTTAAGGTTATCATCAGAAGAAACCCAGCCAATACCCACTGCCTGATGGCCTCCAGGTCAGCACCTTCCCTCTCCAAGGAGAACTTCAGCAGTTTGACTCATTTGAATCACAACTGAGCGAAAGCTCAAATTGCTCTTAAACTTGGTGTGACTTCTGACAATGTAAACAATGTCATTACCTGGGGAAACCATTCCTAGACTCAATAGCCAGATGTCAACCATGACAACGTGAAATTGGTAGGAAAGGAAGTTGGTGTTCTGAAGCTCTGAAAGATGAGAACTGGCTCAAGGGAGAATTCATCAGGACTGTGTGGCAGTGTGGTGCTGATGTTACTGAGGCTCAAAAACTATCCAGTGCAATGTCTGCTGCAAAAGCCATCTCTGGCCACGTCCAAGACATCTAGTTTGAAACCCCAGAGGGAGAATTTTGAAAGTTTGTTGAAGGTCTCCCTATTAATGGTTTCTCACTTGAGGAGATGGATCTCACTGCAAAGGAACTAGCAGAAGAAAAAGAAACTGCTTTTGAATTTCTCTTCTCTGTCCGACTAGACAATAATTTTGATATCACTGAATGCCTCAGAGCTGAAGAATTTGAATGTCGTCTTTGATTCTAGTACCAAATAATAATGATATACTTAAATTATTTGTGGAAAAACAAATATTTTAGTGATTATGTGCTCCTTGGTACAGATTTGTGAGTGACAATTTATCATCATGCTGTTAGTGCTGCATTCTAAATAAAAATATATATTCCAATGGGGAAAAATAAAAGTTCATAGAAAGATTTGTATTACCTTTCTTTTCACTGTGCTATATTCTTTTATTTTTTTATTGTTTTTTAAAATTTAATTTAAATTTATTAAGATTATTTTTTTTTACATTCTAGGATGTTGTTGCAGAGCAGCTGGGAGGGAGGGGGAGAGGGGAAAGGGAAGGAAATGGGATGGAAGAAGGAGGAAGGAGGAGGGGCAGGATTGAGGCCTGTGGCACCCCCTCATTCCCACGGGGGCATGGGGGGGCTTCCAGAGGTGGCTTGGTCATTGCCAAGCTGGGTGCAGATGTCAGAGGGGTGTGGCAAAAGCCCTTGCCCCCACCACCCCAGCTCTGGAACCCAGGGCCCTCTTCCGCAGCTTGGTAGTCATTGCTGGGCTGTTTGTGTGTGTGTGGGGGGGCATGGCCATGGCGCTCGGGCCCCACCCTTGGGACTGGTTGCAGGTGTTGGGGGCATGGCTGAGTGCCCCGGCCCTTCCCCCTTCCTGGCTTGGTAGCCCAGGGGACTTCTGGTCCTTCTAGGTGTTACAGGTATTACTTTGGTGAAATGAGAACTTTACTAGTTAATATCAAATTTTGTCTCTGGTTGTGGGTACTTTGTTTTTTCTTTCAGTTCTGTGTTGGATTATTTGTTGTTCCCACAATTTAAACTCTGTGCTGGAACTAATTTGTTGTCCTTTGCTTATTTCTAAAATGGGGGAACTTCCTGTGGGACCAGTACTTGAGCTGTGTGGTTGAGCTAAATTGCTGCTTTGCTGCTGATTCCCTGGGGAAGGCTTTTTGTGCAGCTCAGGGTTTAATGGTTGGCTGTATAGGTACTTCCAGGTCTAGTAAAATCCTGTGCACCTGGGTTGTGTAAAAACTCTGGTCTGGGCCTGAGTCTTTTCATCAAACTGCACCCCGTGCAACTCTATAGTCCTGATGAGTCTCCTCTGACTGGTCCTACACTGATTGGGGGGCGGACCAGCTGTCCTTGCTGTGTCCCAGTGTTCCCCCTGTGGGCCTGTCTCCTTCACTGCCTGTGATGCAAACACTTCCCATGGGACGGGCCCTGTGCTGGTCCCTTGTGATGACTTGCTGGCCTCTGAGTGGCTCCTTTTTTCAGTTGTTCTGGCTCCTCACTCCTATGTGGATCCATGGGAACCCTCTTAGTGGTGTTACTGGCCTGGGGGCCACCAAGGCTCTCTTCTCCCCTGCTGCCTCTAAGCAACTTCATCCGAAAGGCACAGCTGTGGCTTTTTGCCAGCTCCTGCTCTGTGCGCTCAGCAGCTCCAGCCTGGAAGTGGCTGGGATTCAAAATGGTCAGAATGGTTTTTTCTTTTCTCTCATTGCGGCTTCTTTCACCTTCATGCGCTCCGTAGATCTCTCCTCCTCTTCCCCTGAGCTCTAGCGACCCCAGCTTGGCTGTCATTGCTTTTTTATAGTTGTAAATTAGTTGATTTGTGGGAGAGAGTGACACTGGGGACTGTCTATTCCACCATCTTGACTGGAAGTTTCTCAACATATTTCAACTCACCTGTCACTACTTCATGCCACAGGGCAGAGAATGACCACTGAGCATTCAGTTGGCAACAAAGAGCTGTGCTTTTAGGTGTCTACAGGATGCACTCCCATACCTGGAAGAGCTGTTTGGAGCTCACTGGGTTGATGCTGCGTGCTGGCTCCAGGGACTGGAGGAGGGCTTCTCCCTGCAGGCCCCGCACTCTGGCTTGGGCTCCCACTGGTCAGCATCCCTGCAGGCAATGGCTGACTTCTTTTTTAACAGCTGTTTCTGTTCTTGCTGGTGGAAGTGTGGCGGCACCTCCGGCAGGTAAAGGGAGGCAGCTGGCTGCTGGTGGACACATGCTTGCCATTGCTACTGTTGGAGATAGTGCTGGTGGAAGTACCGGTACCAGGACCAGCAGGATGGGGCTGGCTTGAACAGGTCTTAGTAGGTTCAGGCACTTTGGTTTTTTGATCAGCAGCCTTTTCTGAGCACCGTCCTTCTTTTCCTTTTCTTCCTGCTTTTTCATTTTCTTTCCTTCCATCAAACGTTCCTCTTCTTGTGTTTCTTGTTCTTTCTCCCCAGGCTCTGGCGGGGCTCCAGGGTTGCAGGCCTGGTGGCGATGGTAACATACACGGCCACCTGAGTCCTCAAGGGTGCTCGAGTTGTGGGGGCCCCGCTCAGTGCCAGCACCACGGGCTCAGGTCCTGGTGCTGGTGGCCACGATGGCAGCTCATCCCTGCAGGTCCTGTTTTACCTTTTAATTTTATTTTTCCACAAACTTTTTGAAGTACTCTTGTATTCTTTTTTTTCAAGGCAATTTAAGTATTTTTAAGTATTTTAAATCTGAAAGAGAAATACCTTTGAGTTTTCCATAAACTTCCCTTTAACGATGAAGTAAAAAAATTTAGCATTTTTAACATATTGAAAAAAAAATCACTCAAAGAATTCTTAAGATATCTTAACACATATATCTTTATACATATAATAAAAATCATTCTGTTATTGCCCACTATCTGTAGTATTTTAATATTTCTTAGTTGAATAGCATAGAATTTTCTGCTACTGTCTCTACTTTCAATAATTGGGAAACATCAATTCCCCTAAACCTAAATTCCTTAGGCTTTAATGCAAGCTTACTTCCATTCTGCTATATTTCCTTTTCCAACTTAATCCCTGACTTATCCGTTATGTAGATTCGTAGAAACTAAGAGTGTCAGAATAGTGGCTAAGAACATGGCCTCTGAGCCAGATTCCCTTGGTTAAAACTTGTCTCTATTAGATCTTAACTGACTGATCATGAACAAGTTACTCAGTTTTGTAGCTGTTTTTGTCATTTGCAACACATAGAGTCCTTACCAGTACAGTCCTTCACTGGATTTAATTATTATGCAGTGAAACTTTCTGCCAGCAAATACCATTCAATGATTTTTAATCTTGGTTTGTTTGTTTTTTTTTCATTTTGCTGTAGTTTGTTTTTTCCTAAACTATCTGCATGTTCAGATTTAGTTTGCCTCAGAAGAAAGGCATGTAAGGAAACTACTCAGACACTATAAAAGCTAGGATACAATATTAGAACCAGACCAATTTTCTCTCACATACAGAGCAAAATAACCCATCTGACTATAGTGCTGGTGCTTTATCAAAGTAATACTTCCTCTCCCCCCCAAAATTCCTTAAACATTTTAGAACTAAATCTCTGAAAAATACTTATAGCCTATATGTATTTAAAAATGCTTATTTTTAATTTTACTTAAAGAAGTTTAAAAAAAGTGCTTGAAAATTATTATAACCAAAGCAT